>NC_050446.1:118620676-118668176 GCF_903995425.1 Onychomys torridus
ATCAGCTCTGTGGTGGGGTAACAGTGCTGTAGATGAAGGAGCAGCCCAAGGGTCATCCTTCTAAGTCTGTCCTAGCCATCAGGGGCTAGGGCAGCTAGAGCCGGCTCTCATTCTTGATGCTTTGGATGAATTTCTGAGACTTTTGGCCCCTCTGCTTCCCCAGCTGTATAAAGGGAGTTGGCCTAGAGCCCTGGGAAGCCAGACCCTTGGGCTCACTTACCACATTTGGGTTGAAGGGTGGAGTTAGCCTCTTGTGGTACAGGTCATCCCAGTTTATGGAACTGAAGAACACATGGTCCTTTATGTCGAGCTGCAGGGAGTAGACACTGGTCAGCAGTCCTTACCACAGCTGTTCCCCAACTGGTGCCCATAACTAGCCACCAACTAGACAGAACTTTGCAGCTCTGGCTGGTTTGCTCAGCCTAGGGAGCATTCTGTTGACACCTTACTTCCTGCATCATCTGAACCCAAATTTCACCCTACAGCCACAGGTGCCTTTCACTGCTAGGTTTCAGCACCCACACCATCTCGGGCTCTGGCAGCATGTCTGTGAGCAAGGCTGCAGAACTGGTGATAGGGGCAATGGGTGTGCAGGGGGAGCTTGAAGACACAGCCTCTCACCGCCACACACATTGATAGATCTTGATTCTTCCAGAATGCAATCCAGGGAAATAGAACAAACCTGCTCACAAACCTGCTCACCAAAGGAGACACGTGAAATAAAGCCCTAGGAAAAACTGCAGATTTCCAGGGACTCAGAAGTGAGGAGTGAGTCCTGGGCATGGTTTCTCACTCTGTTTCTAAACAGCCTTCCCTTCCTGAAGGTCCTCCCTCCATCTGTTTCACGCTGAACAATCCTCCAACACCTTGTGTCAGTACTGCCTCTCAGAGGTTTGATTTCTGTGAATGCATAACTTATTTCAAGAGTCATAGGCATGTTCTAAGATACAAACTCCTCTCTGGAAGGAAGGGCTGTCTTCACAGAAGCCCAGATCTTTAAGCTGGCAGGGGGAACGGATAGGCAAATAACCAAAGTGTTGTCACACATCACAGCACCTGGCATGGAGAGCTTTTGGTGTATAGAATGCTTACAAACTCTTGTTATATACCAGACACGGGTCAAAAAGCTGTGCTACCCACAGCGTGGGGGTGAGCAGTCCTGGACCCTATCCTTTAGACACTCCGGCCATCGGGATTGCAGTCGTCTCCATGTCTGGGACAGGGTCTTACTATGTAGCCCTGGCTGACCTAGAACTCACTTTTTACACCAGGTTGGTCTAAAACTCACAGAGATCTGAACAACTTTTGGGACTCAGTTCTCATCTTCCACCACATGGATCCTGGGGATTGAACTCGGGTTGTCAGGCTTGATAGCAGGCACCTTACACCCAAACTGGCTTGCTGACCCTGAAATAACCTTACATTGAGCAATGAATAAGAAATTATTTTTTGGTTTTTCAACACAAGGTTTCTCTGTGTAATAGCCTTGGCTGTCCTGGAACTGGTCTTCAACTCACAGAGATCCACCTGCCTCTGCCTCCCAAGTGCTGGGATTAAAGGCATGAGCCACCATGCCTGGTTTAAGATTCTTTTTTTTTCTTTTTTTTTCAGAGCTGAGGACCGAACCCAGGGCCTTGCACTTGCTAGGCAAGCACTCTACCACTGAGCTAAATCCCCAACCCCTAAGGTTATTTTTAAAGTGATGTTTTAATCTTTTTTTTAAAGACATGTATGTGTCAAAACAGGAATGAAAGAACAGGCAATGAATTCTATGAATTTTTTTTTTTTTTTTTTTTTTTGGAAGCTGAGGATCGAACCCAGGGCCTTGCGCTTGCTAGGTGAGTGCTCTACCACTAAGCTAAATCCCCAACTCCTCTATGAATTATTTATCCCCATGTCTTATGCATCCAAACTGAATTGCTTGGACATCTGTGAAAAGCAAGGTGTTTGTGCAGGTTCTCTGTGCAGAAGAAGCAGGAGGAAACTCCTAAAACTGCAGATCGCTCTATTCCTCTGCTCAGCAATCACGCTCTTCTTGCTGTTCTCCTGCTTGCACAGAGCACAGGACTTTTACATAGGCTGTGCCTATAGCCAGGGAGCCTTGGTCCAAGTCCTTCATGGTTCCTCACATTCCAAGATCAGCTGGTCGCCTCCTTAGAGGGGACCTGCCTGGCCGTGCCAGTGTGAAACGGCACCATCCCGATACACCCTTATTGTCTATCTCTGCTCATTTCCTTCCGGAGACATGTCACACTTTGTGACAATCGGACAGAACCTCTGGGTTTTGTCAGCTTCCTTCCACCTTCAAACTTAACCATGTCAGAGCCCCAGGCTAGTAAACCCCTAGCACCTAGCCCGTGCTGGTCCAGAATAAGACTTCAGCAAATATTGGTTGGCTAAAAATCTGTACTTCTAAAAGAGTAGTCAGGGGCTGGAGAGATGGCTCAGTTGGTGAAGTGCTTGATAGACAAGCATGAGGGCCTGAGTCTGGATGGCTAGCAGTACGTAAGAGCTGAGAATGAGGAATGATGGCATATTCTAGAATCTCAGAACTGAGGAGGCAAAGATAGTCTAGCCAATCTGTTAGCTCCAGGTTCCGTGAGAGACCTTGTCCCAAGAAATAAACTGGACAATTAGAGAAGACACTTGACATCAACCTCTGACCTCCATACACACATATACATATACATCACATACACACACACACACACACACACACACACACACACACACACACACGGACAGAGACAGAGACAGAGACAGAGACAGACAGACATACACAGAGAGACAGACATACAGAGAGAGTTCAATTGGCAGAAAAGGTCATTTCTAGGGGAATGATCTAGCAGCTCCTGGCTTTACAGGCAGAAGAAAGCAGTCTCCCCCACAGGTGCTTCTGAGCTGTCCCTGCAGGAAGGGCCCTGTGCTCTTCTGCTTGGTCACCTACAAAGTCTGCCTTGGAGCCCAGGCGCTGCCTCTGGTCCTTGTGGAGAAGGCCTTGCAGGAGGTCACAGGCGGCCACTGTCCGGCCTCCGGGGATCTGTAGTGGTTGATGCAAAATGTTCTCATACATCTTGGCCACGTCACTGTTGAAAAAGGGGGGCTGGGGAGACAGAGAGAGAAGCTGGGGTTCAGCCATGAAACCATGGAAAGGGGTCTCATCAGGGAGTGTTAGAGCAAACTGGCTAGCGAGGAGTGTGTAGCCAGGCCTGCATCTAGTAAGTACCACAGCTCGTGGGGCAGGCAGATGGGGAGAGAAAGGACCTCCAGCCTTCCAGCACGGGGGAGTACTGCTGAGAAAGCCACAGACTTTGCACGTCCACAGGAGGCTCCTGGAGGTTCTGGGATGTCTTCCCCTCATCATTTCTTCATGGCTTCATAGCCATCTTCTGCCAGAGGCTACAGATAGGCAGATGAGAGAAGACAAGGCTGGGGACCACTGAACCACACAGCTAAGGAAAGAGCGGGACTCTAAATTATACCCATGGTCTGCCCCTCCTTCCGAACCCACAGAGCTTAGTCCTTCTACCGCACGCCATGCTGGAGAATCCAGCCCAGAGTAAAGCCAGCCTCAGGCAGGTCCACACAGGCTTCCACCGAAGCACACAGCCCAGGATGACTCTCAATCTACCAGCACTGTGACCTTTCAGTCTAAGTTTCCCTCTTAGTACAATAAAAGCAACTCTCCGCTCTGCCAGGAGGGTGTTATAAATGGTAACTGAAAATAACACTGTTTACAAGAGATATACATTCTTCATATTCATTTCGGCCTCATCTTTTTTTTCCCGGGGTAGATGGATAGCTTGTTTAATTTCCTGTGCAAAGCTAGAGTAAGTTACATAAAATGGGGACCAACCTCAGCTTTCCCAGGCCACATGTGCCCTGTAGACATCTCTGTCCACTCACCAGGCCATGCAGCATCTCGTAGAGGACTGCCCCTAAGCACCACCAGTCCACTGCTCGATCGTAAGGCTCTTTACGAAGTACTTCAGGGGCCAGGTACTGTTGGCAGAAGTACAGTTATTTGAGGATGCCTAGCCTCTGTGTCTATATCTGTAAAGAAGGCACTTGAAGGGGGTTGCTCCTGCTGTCATAGTTTTATGGCTTGTCCTGTGTTCATTAGCATCCATTTACTAGAGGCCTTGTTGGTGACAGGCTCTTTGCAGTGCACTGGCGACATACAGGAGATCAGGCAAGACTGCCTGTATAGTTGTGCACACTGTACAATACACAGGAGTACCATCCAGGGGGTAAAGGGAGCTGCAATCAGTCTGGGATCTACTTGCTAAGCCAGAATGGTAATTCAGAAGCAGGGAATGCCTTCTCATTTGCACACGGTCACCTGTGGTCACCTATCTGTGTCCTAGCACTGGGAAAGTCCTGGTGGCACCTCACAGTATAGAAGGGCAACAACTAGGCAAAGCTAAAGGAACATGGCACACCCTTGTTCTGGAATCCTTAATGCATGGGAGATGGTCAGGAAAGGAGTGGTATTCCAGGTTACATTGATAGATGGGAACATGCCAGGAGCTGTGCCTGGTACAAGGAAAAAAAACACAGGCAGTTCTGTTTCTGCTAGTCACAAGGTTTTAGTGACTTCCGGGCTTGGGGTTCTTTGCTGCTAAGGAACAGAGTCCCAGCAACAGAAACAGCTACCCTAAGGGATGTATGGGTCTGGAAGGGATGAGAATCAGATGGCCCTGAGCCGTCTTCTGTGTCTGGGTCCAGGCAGAGCACTGGACCTGCCAGAACTTCGGCTTCCTTATCCTCAAAATGGAAACATAGTTGGAGTGGAGGCTGGAGAGCTGGCTCAGTTGGTTAATGCTTGCTGTATAAGCATGAGGACCTATATCCAGATCCCCACAGTCACATAAAGCTAGGTGAGGCGGCTCACATATGTAGCCCCTGTGATACCAGGTAGTGGTGGGGAGATAAGCAGATCCCTGGATCAATGGCCAGCCAGCCTCGCCAAATCAATGAACTGCAAGTACAGTTTGAGACACACTGTGTCGAAAATATCATGTGGAAAGTGCTTATGGAAGACACCCAACATCAACCTCTAGCCTCCATATGCATGCATGTGCATATGAACCTGTCCACATCCACGTGAACATGTGCATATACAACACACACACACACACACACACACACACACACACACACACACACACACACACACACTACATTAATTAATAAATAAAAATAGGGACATGGAGTCCCTACTGGGGACATGGGAACAAATGTAGGTAGGTCTGTGTGCCTGGCACTCAGCAGTGGTGGTCATGGAAGAAGGGATGTCTCCTACATGAGTCACAATTCTATATCCCCTGCTCCCTAATGCTAGTTACACCCATGGAAGGACTGGCTGCTGTCAGGCTTTGGGGTCAGCTTTCTCCAGTGGATACACATGCACAAACATAGACAATGGTCCCTTCTGGGAGAGGTTACCTGACTGTCAGTTCCCTGAGTACCAACTGGCAGAGCCCACCTGAAGGTACAGGCACAGCTCTGCAGGATGATGGAGACAACCTGGGTGGCTCTTATGTCTTGTTCCAGACTAAACAGAGAGGCGCTGCTCCCCTTTGCAGCCTCAGCCCTCTGCCCCTTTCTGGTGCCTGTCCAACCCACAGGTACTCTGCAGGTTCAAGATTCAATGTTCAAGACCAGTGGGAGTTCAAGGAAAGGTTTTAAACCCAAGGCAGGTCAGATAGACAGGTTCAGACATGCAATGCTTGTTTATTTGTTTGTTTGTTGTGGTGTTGGGGTTAAACTCGGGGCCTCATGCATGCCAGGCCATCACTCTACCACTAAGCTATATTAGCTGTCCTAATTATGATTATTTTCAGGCACATTTTACAAGCCTCATGCCTCATCCTCTCAATGAAGATAAGTACGGGGATTGTAGAAATCTACAAATTGTAACCTAGACTCTCTGTCTGAAAGAGGGAGGCATATTTATGTTTAACAATTGCAAGCCCTGACTTTAACTCTCAGGCTACTCTCTCCTGGTCAGGGATGTGGCCCTATGGAGAAGTGCCATCCCTCACAGTAGCCACTAGCCACATGTGGCTATTGAACAATTGCTTTTGCAGAGAATCAAGATTTGGGTCTAGAGGGGCATGTTGGTGCATGCTTTTAATTTCATCACTAGGGAGGCAGTGGCAGGTGGATCTATGAGTTCAAGACCAGTTTGGTCTACAAAGTAAGTTCCAGGACAGCTAGGGCTGTTACACAGAGAAACCCTGTCTAAAAAAAGAAAAAAAGAAAGAAAGAAAGAAAGAAAGAAAGAAAAGAAAAGAAAAAAGAAAAGAAAAGAAAAGAAAAAAAGATTTGGGTCTATTGAAATATGGCCAGTCACAACTGAGGCAGACTATAAATATAAACTATATTCACATGCTAGATGTTATTTCAACATTTTTACATTTATTTTATTTTTGTGGGTGTGTGCATGCTCAAACATATGGAGATCAGAGGACCAATTTGGAAAAAACAGTTCTATCCTCCTACCGAATGGGTTCTAGGCATTGCACTCAGGGCTGTAGGCTTGACAGCAAGTGCCCTTACCCACTAATCAGGCTTGACATCCCTATTTCACAATTTTACACTGATTATATATTTAAATGAGAAGATTTGAGATATATTGAGCTAAATAAAATACCTTGTTAAATTAGTTTAACCCATTTTTCCCTCCACCCCCCCCAAGACAGGATCTACCTATGTAGCCTTGGCTGGTCTGGAACTTGTTATCTATGCCAGGCTAGTCTCAAACTCACAGAGATCTGCCTGCTTCTGCCTTCCAAATGTGGGATTAAGGGATGTGTCACCAGGCCTAGCATCACCTGTTTCTTTTTACTTTGTGTGTACGTGCCTGTGTTAGTGGGGTTCAAACCCAGGGTCTTGGTGAGTGCTCTGCCATCGAGCTACACCCCCCAGTCCTGTCTTTTTTAGTTTTCTTAAAGATTTATTTTATGTGTATGGGTGTTTTGCCTGCATGTATGTCATGTATGCCACATGTGTGTAGTTCCCACAGTGACCAGAAGAGGGTGCCAGATCCTCTAGAACTGGAGTTACTGTGGAGGATTGGCTGTGAGCTGCCATGTGGGTGCCGCTGCTGAGACATCTCTCCATCCCTGTCTTCATACATACATACATTCATACATACATACATACATTCATACATACATACATTCATACATACATACATTCATACATACATACACACATACACACACATACATACATACATACATACATACATACATACATACATACATACATGATTTATTTCATTTTGTGTGCACGGGTGTTTTGCTTGTACCACTTGCATGCAGTATCCATGGAGACCAGAAGAGGGCATTGAATCCTTTCGAACTGGAGCAATAGACACTTGTGAGCTGATGTGTAAGTTGGAAACAAACCAGGTTCTCTGGAAGAGTAACCAGTGCTCTTAAGCACTGAGCCACCTCTCCAGCACATCTTTTTACTTTTAAAATGTAGTTGCCTATCATGCCTGAGGCTCTGAACTCAACCCCCCACATCACAATAAATACATAAGGTTTGCATCTATTTGTTTTCAGTCTCATGAAGTCCAGCTGACCTGGCACCTATTATATACTTGAGGCTGGCTTCAAACTCCTGATCTTCCTGTCCCCACCCCCTAAGTGCTGGGATTACAGGCATGCACCCCACCTCCAGCTGTAGCTTGTCTATTCCCACTGAGAAGCAGTAGAACTCACTAGAGGTAGCTGGGAGCCCACCATTCCAAAAGCTGGTTCCTTAACACTCATGAGGAGATGAAGGCTCCTTATAGGTAGACTCAGGGAAGAGCTTTCGAGGATGGAGTGAGGCCTCGCTGCTGTAGCTGGCTTTATTTAGGAGCTGTGGCCTCAACCACTTATGGACAGCCTTCTCCACAGATCTTTCACATACCTCAGGGGTGCCACAGAAGGTGGATGTGGTCTCCTCAGGCTCCACACATTCCTTGCAAAGGCCAAAATCTGTCAGTACCACGTGTCCCTGTGGGTAAGAGACAACAGGACAAAACTCAAATGCCACACCCTAGAGCAACGGCTGTACAGTATGGTGAGGAGACACACGCTGCATGCTTTATGCAGACTCAAGTGTCGTGGCCCGGATGCCAGGAGGTCTGAGGGCACAGGCTGGGGACATGACACTCTGCAGCCTTCCTTAGCTCATCATGACTTAGGTCCATGCCTACAACAGTAGCAACTCCAGGATGTTCTCTGCTGGGTAGCAATCCCCTTAATGGAGGGCCAAAGATTGAGAAATCAAGTCCACCAATGCCAGCTGGGCATGAGGATGGAGAAAGTAGACAGATACCGAGGGCTATCAGACTTTAGGAGCTGCTGTGCCTAATCCTCACTGCTGGGACTGTACTCCTGTCCAAAACTATGCTGCTCCCTAGCGGGCAATCCACATCCAGCAACTGAGCAGTGGGGGCCATGAAGGTCCAAGTCTCCTTGTGTCAACTTATTACCTTGCGGAAGAGACATCCCTGCTTGGGGCTCCGTTCTGTGAGATATACTAAGCCTCTCTTGCAAACCCAGTGCAGCTGCTCCTTTCCCTCTGCCCACCCTGTTTTCTTCATCCCCCTTAAAGCTATATCTTTTGGAAAGTGTTCCCCAAGAAACCTACATTTCATTCTCCATCTCAGGGTCTATCTCCAGGGAATCAGGAAACATGGAAGGTCTACAGATCCCTAGCTTCTACCTGGCCACACATGGCACACCTCCCACCCCCCACCACAGGTCTGTATATGTGTATATATACATATATAGACATACATGCACATAGTCTCCTGTGCACGTTTATATACATGGATATGTGCATGATCGCATATGTACACATACACACAAGAAGGTATGTTATTATATACATATACGTATAATGCATAAATACCAATATATACAGACCATGGCTGGAGAGCACAGATTTGTGCTGCATGTAAACACACACACACACACACACACACCACCACCACCACCACCACCACCACCACCACCACCACCACCACCACACCTGGCAGTCCAAGAGAATGTTTTCTGGCTTCAAGTCTCTGTAGAAAATAAGAGAAAACAGCCATTTACTCAGTGAATTGGGGACTGGGGTCCTAGCAGGAGAACTACTCGTGGATGCTCCCACAGGTTAAAAAGAAAAACCAAGGAGACCTGACTCTGGAAAGGAGGACATCCCAACCCTAAATAAGAAACTGCCTCGGTCAAAGGACCAAGTTCAGTGAGACTTCATGGCCCACACAATCCCTGCCTGGTGGAGCAAAAAGCTCCTGGGACTGACCATGAGCTGAGAGCAGGCCTCACCTGTAAATGATGTTGAGAGAGTGGAGGTAGCCAATGGCGCTGGCCACCTCTGCAGTGTAGAACCGGGCCCGGGGCTCCAGGAACCTGCGCTCCCGCTGCAGATGGAAGAAGAGCTAGGAGAGAGGACAGTGAGATGGTAGGTAGCTGGATTCCAGCTCCTAGATCACCAGACAGGGGCCCTCAAGACAACTCTATTCCATGCAGGCCAGTTAGCCTAGTCTACACTTTGGTGTACTTGAACCAAAAGACTGCATGCTGACCCCCCCACCCCCCCAGGGCATGTGTGCTCTCCATGCCTTCAGAGCATAATTAAGCAGCTACAGTGTTCCAGGCTGCAAGTCAGCCTCTCTCACAGCTCTTGATTAATCCTTAAGACTATTTTCAAGATCTCAGCCGTGACGCCAGTTTCCTGTCAGAGGAGGAGGAGTTACATGGTTTGTCTAAGGTCCTACATCTCACAGCTGGCAGAGCTGGAATTTGAAACCAGGTAGTTCAAGACATACTTTGTGTGTGGGGTTGGGGGAAGGGGGAGGGGTAGACTCTATGCAACCCAGATTGGCCTTGAACTCAATCCTCCCACCTCTGTATGCCATGTGTTGGGATTATAGGTGTGAGGCACCATGCCCAACAAAAATGTGCTTTTCCTCCAACCCAAGCAGTAGGATGTCACATTGAGCTCAGCTTAGATCTCCCTGCTCAGTCTGCCTTGTTGGTTGCAAAGCCATCACTTGGGGATGTGCAGGATGAAACCTCCCCTATTGGACTCAGGCTGAAAAACATTTTTTCAGATACACCAAACCTGGTACAACTGAGGAAAGCCCCCACTAAATTTTGCCCCTTTGTTCGGTGAGACAAAGCAAAGTCCAAGATGGTGCCCAGCTTGTCCTGCCCTGCTTTGGGGTTTGCAGGTGGCTCGGATCTCTACTGAGGATAGTGACATCAAGCTAGAGAGATAGCTCGGTAGTTAAAGTATAAGGACTCACATCCAGTCCCCAGAGATCAATAGAAATACCCGGTGGGCATGGCTGCCTCCCTGTAATTCCAGCCTCAGAAGGTGGGGACAGGATCATCAGAGCAAACTGGCTAGCAAGACTAGCTACTGTCAAGCTCTGGGTTTGGTTGAGAGACCCTGATTTGTTGAAAAAATGGAAGGGAAATTGAAGACTCTTGACGTCAACCTCTGGCCTCCATGTGCAAACACATGTACCTACACATTTGCCCCACACATAAAAATAGGCATGTACAATACACGGATATGGAAATAAACAAAACTTTAAAAAATGATAGTGATGGGTGTGGGCCTGTGGCCTGGGTGTTGGAAATGGAAGTATTGGAAATAGTGAGCACACACTTCTCTTGGCAGAGCCCTTTCCTAAGGTCTACGAACATGATTACGAGCCACCTTGTGTGGGAAACACCCCTGCAGCAGCAGGGGTGAAAAGGACCTAGTGTAGACTGGTTGTCTTGAGATGTGACTTGCTGAGCTGAGCCTCTGTTTCTTTAGACTACCAAGTGGGTCTGTTGTAGGATTCAGTGAGGCCACTCTGGAGTGGATACACAGTGGGCACATGGGAGGACAGCTCCCTTCCTGAGGTCCACTCACCTCTCCTCCGTTGACATAGTCAAGCACAAAGTAGAGCTTCTCTGGGGTCTGGAAGGAGTAACGCAGGCCCACCAGGAAGGGGTGCCTCACGTTCTTGAGCAGTACATTGCGCTCTGCCATGATGTGGTTCTGCTGTGGAGTCACACAGACAGGCTCCCTGTCACAGTCTAGTACAGCTCCTTCCATTCCAGCACAATCCAGTGGCCTCGTTTATGGGGGTGTCCTGCCCAAGGCTTTTTCCCACTCCAGTTCAAATACCCACACTGGCTCTCTTTTGTCTCCAAGCCAGGCCTAGCCTCCTTGTTAATAGTTAACAGTCAGTGTCCTGAGCCTCATCCCCAGCCCCTTCATTCTAGTGTAACTTCAGAAACCCCTGCCCCTGGGAAACAAGCAAAGCATATACTATGACAAGATGATTGAGTCCCAGGGAAGCTCTCTAGAAAAAAAAGTGCCATGACTACCTATATTCATGCCTTTGATTGTACTTGGTTGTTTTACTCTCTTGGCTTTTGTGGGGGGCCGAGTAAAACACATAGAGGTTTATTATTTCCTATGAATGCTTGGCCTTAGCTTGGCTTGTTTCTAGCCAGCTTTTCTTAACTTAAATTATCCCCGTCTATCTTTTGCCTCTGGGCTTTTTTACCTTTCTCTGTTTCTGTATACCTATTCTTACCTTCTTGCCCCGTGTCTGGCTGTGTAGCTGGGTGTATGGCCCCTGAAGTCTTCCTCCTTCCCCTCTTCTTCCTTGATCTTTTTTTCTTTTTTTCTTCTATTTATTCTCTCTGTCTGCCAGCCCCACCTATCCTTTTTTCTGCCTCACTATTGGCCATTCAGCTCTTTATTAGACCAATCAGGTGTTTTAGACAAAGTAACACAGCTTCACAGAGTTAAACAAAAGCAACATGAAAAAATGTAACACATCTTTGCATCATTAAACAAATATTCCACAGCATAAACAAATGTGACACATCTTAAAACAATATTCTACAACATTTGATTCTGCTATTTTATCCACCTGGACTGTGCCTCCCCCTCGTGTGTGTGTGTGTGTGTGTGTGTGTGTGTGTACAAGAAGTAGATGATGGATGTCTCCTTCCATCACTTTCTACCTTACTCTTTGAGACAGGGTCTCTCACTGGACCTGTAGCCTACTGATTGGGTTAGTCTAACCAGTTAGCAAGACAAAGGGGTCCTTTCTCTCCATCTCCATAGCACTGAGATTAGAGACACATGTTGCCATGCTTAGCTTTTTTTATGTGGGTTTTGTGGGATCAAACGTAGGTCCTCATGCTTGCACAGAGAGCACTATGTCATTTTAGCCATCTCCCTACCCCTTGGGCATGCCACCTTCTTTTCAAACTATCAGAATGCTGTTTACTGTCAGAGTCAGTTCAAGACCACCTATGCAGGAAGACCTCCCCTCCTTGTTGGCATGAATCATCTGTCTCCTGAGTAGTTTGACTTGGCATTCTATCCTCTGTCTATCCTAACTGTGTTGAAGGGATTCAAGTCACTGAGGCATTTAGAGATCTAAGCTTGCTGTGGAATAATCCTTCTGTACACTGTGTGAATATATTTCACTATGGTTGGTTTAATAAACAAGCTGACTGGCCAATAGCTGACCAAGATAAACTGATGCAGGAAAGCCAAGCTGAGAATGATGGGATGAGGAAGGGCAGAGTCAGAAGAGTCACCAGCCAGATGGAGAATAAGTTGGACACACAAAATGGGATAGAGGTACATAGATTAATAGACATGGGTTAAGTTGTAAGAGCTAGTTAGTAACAAGCCTGAGCTATTGGCCAAGCATTTATAATTTATATTAAATCTCTGAGTTGGTTATTTAGAAAACAGCTGCTGGTTATTTGGGAGCAGGCAGTTGGGACAGTAAAACTCCATGCCTACACAAGCTGGCCAGGCTGAGGGGCCTTTGAAGAGTGTACAGTGTGAGCCCACAGTATGTTCATGGAGAGCCTGACACCTAGAGAGGGCAGAGAGCTGGTCTGTCAGTGGATCCTGTTAATGACTAGAAGGTAGAGACCTTCTCATCCTCCTCCAGAAGGCTCCTAGGGAGATGGCTTGGCCTCTCTTCCTTTAAAAAGGTTAGGGTCCTGTGTGCCAGCTGGACTTTCTGAGCTGTGCCTACTGGATCTCTTGGAGATGGAACCATCTTGGGAAGCCACCCTAGACCGGGGATCAAGATGCAGGAGGGGAAGTGACCATTCCTGAGTTCTGGTACCTCTTTGCTCTTTAAGATGGACTTCTTCTGCAGCACCTTCACTGCATAGAAGGCTCCATCGGACTTGCGCTTGGCCAGTAGGACCTGAAGAAAAGTACAGTCACAGGATATCAGGGATGATGGGTTCCCCTAGCAGCTGCAATTCAGTCTGCAGATATGTGGTATGTGAACCTTCCTTTTGCATAGGCTAATGCAAGACAGCAGGTGGAAGGAAACAGAAGGGAGAGACTCCAGCCCCACTCGACTCTCCTTACCTTCCCATAATTCCCTTTGCCAATGACTTTGAGGAAGTCGAAGTCTGTGGGTCGGGCACTGCAGACAGGAGAAGAATAAAGATCAGCATTTGGAATCCCAGGAAGCTGGGTCTCTGGTTAATTTCAGAGCTGAAAAGTACAGGTGGCCTTTCAGGAGCCTCATGGCCTCACCCCTGAAGAACATCATGTCTAACAGCTCAAAGAAGCTCAGAAGACAGAGCCTCACACATATTTCCTTACACCCAGCCCAGCTCACAGACCAGTTAATACTAAGAGAGATAATCAGGTACATGGTGCAGAAGGCAGTCTCCTCCATGGCCAGGAGAAGGGCCTGAGGGTGAAGAGTTGCTGACTGTGAAGATGTTTGGGGTCATACCAGGTAGAGGGCTCAGCCTGAGCCAAAGCTGGGAAGTTAATGAGAGATGAAGCTGAGCAGGCACAGAGTGAGAGAGATTCTGGTCCAGCTGGTAAAGGTTTTGAGTACACCAGGGACCTTGGATTTTATTTCTAAAGCAAAGAGAGCCAGCCATGGGACAGCCAGGTAGGAATTTTGTTTTGGAAAACAGAACTCACTTTGGGTTAGCTGATGGCCCCAGGTTGATGCTCCTGTTGGCCCTAGAGGGCTGAAGACATTAAAAGAAAGAGGCGATGAGCCGGGCGGTGGTGGCACACACCTTTAATTCCAGCACTCGGGAGGCAGAGCCTGGTGGATCTCTATGAGTTCGAGGCCAGCCTGGTCTACAGAGCGAGATCCAGGAAAGGCACAAAGCTACACAGAGAAACCCTGTCTCAAAAAACCAAAAAAACAAAGTAAACAGGCAAGCAAACAAACAAGAAAAGAAAGAGGTGATGAAGATCAGCAAGCTCCCTCCTCTTCCTTTGGCCTAGTTCCTGGATCTGCCAACATCATTAATTAGCTTTCCTACCTCTTTCCTTCCCTTCCTTCATTGGTTCTCCTCCCTGGTACCCACTGACTCCTCCATCTAATCATTCACACCACACTTGCTTCTCCTAATGACCTTGAGAGGCTGCTGGCCATCACAACAATTATAAGGAAAGAAAACCGAAGCCAGAGAGGAGTTGTCCAAGACCTTACATGTGGCCAAGGTGGGATTTGAACCTATGTATTTTCACAACCAATGTCATATTTTTTTCCTAACCAAATCTACTTCTTATAGCCCCCAAGCAAATCTCTTTTCAGTTTTCCTTGCAAAGGGCCATCTCTGTGAGTTTGCAGTAACCTGGCAGATACAAGTTCTGGTTGAAAGCCCACAGGGCTGGCCAGTATCTCTACAGATTTCCTCAGCCTTGGGAGATTGTGAGTCCATGGTTCAGAATGCTGGGTGTTGCAGGGGAGAATAAGAATCACTCACCTGTGGGCTAGGAACTCCAGCTGGGCTGGAGGCCATTCTGTAGCTGTGATGAGGTAGGCTCTGGGGGTACAGGGAAGACCAGGCACAAAGGAGCTTGGCTTCCAGGCAGGGCTGACCTCTTGTCCACCTTCAACTTCAGATACCCTAAAGGCCAGAGGTCCATGCATGGATGAGACAAATGACGCTTGCCAGACCCAGCCGTTCTCACCAAACAGTTCAGGCGGGATAGAGAGGGACAGCTAGGGCGTCCCTGCCTGGCAGCATCTTTGCAAAGGTTGGAGACACTCAGGACAGGAAGACTGTTGTGATTGACAGAAGCTTCAGAACTCCAAGATGGCCACCAGAGCAGGCAGAACCCTTGCAGGCCTGAAGCTGAATGTTCCCTCTTACTTCTCAGTAAGGCACTGAGGCCTTGAAAGAGGCTTTGTGTATTTTTTGTTTCTCTATTTTTTTTTTTAATGCAGGGCCTTGTTCTGTAGCCCATGCTGGCCTTGAGCTTGCTGTATACCCCAGATTGACCTTGAACTGCCTTAGCCTCCCAAATGGTAAGAACATTGACATGTGCTACCACACATGATTTAGAACAGGACTTTCTTGGCTGTTACTGCTTAGGGGTAGCCTGGGCTCTCCAGACTCACACATAGGTGTGTTGGCAACCCTGAATTCTTGTGGATAGTCCCAGGATAAGCTCTGTGTTGAATTCAGTTTTGCCCTGGTACTTTTCCCGGGGTCTAGTAACAGCGACTACCCTGGAAACTTTGGGCCAGAACTATGAAATCCCCTAGGTAGCCAGGGCCTGTGTTTAAGTAGTAGGACTAGATAGCTGGTCCATGCAGCCAGCAGCACAGTGGGAGAAGCCAACTGTCCAAGGTTTGGTTCAGGGGCTTGGAACCTCATAGGCTCTGTACCTCCCACTAGCCTTGGTGCAAATTATTCATTCCAAGACCCCACTTTTGGTTGCTGTGGGGCCTGGGCTATATAGCTTGGCATCTCTTAGATCACCCTCTCTTCAGGAGAGGCCTTAGAGGTACCATTCTGTGGCTAGGTGGGACACTGAAACCCATTCACCTGTGGCCAGGAACATCTACCACATCGGAGGCCACCCAGCCCAGAAGATAGCCGCAACAGAAGTGAGTTCCATGCTAGGCTGATCTAGAGGACTCCCCTGCCAAACTCCTGCACAGCAGGCTATAGAATTCGAGCAGAGGGAGGTGCATCCTGGCCTCTCCCATGCACACCAGGCTGGCTCCCACAGCCGATCTGAGACACCACCATCCCTCCTGAGGTTGTCCCCTGTGGATCCCACCTACCTTTACAGCCTTGGCAGAGGTCTCCAAGAGATGCAGCAGTTGGAGCCGAGCACAGGCCGTGCACAAGAGAGACTCTCTCTGTTCTCCCAACAAGAGCCAAGTGTCAGTGCCTGGTGCCCCCAGCACAGAGCTCAGAACTTCCAGCGGTGGCAGCAGTGAGGGGGCTGGTGATGTCACACAGGCTCCAGCAGTGCTTAGATGGGACGGGAGACCTCTGTTCTCTCTGGGATACCATTTCTGCCCCGGAGATGAAGGGTTATGCACCAGTCCCCAGGAGAACCTGAGGACTGTAAGAATGTGTGTGACCATGTGGGTCAGGGAATGTGCTCTCTGCAAGTATTTTGTGAAGAGATGTGCTTTGGCATGTCTCTAGTGTGCCAGATTTCAGCTATTTGTGTCAGAGTGTGTGTGTGTGTGTGTGTGTGTGTGTGTGTAAGAATGTGTACGTGTGCTGGGCAGTGGTGGTGCACACCTTTAATCCCAGCACTAGGTAGGCAGAGGCAGGCAGATCTCAGTGAGTTCAAGGCCAGCCTGGGCTACAGAGCAAGTTCCAGGACAGCCAAGCCTACACATAGAAACCCTATCTTGAACAAACAAAAAAGGAAAAAGAAAAAAAAGTATACATGTGTTGGTGTGACAGCATTATGTGCATGTGAGTGTGCATTTGTGCTGAATTCATCATTGTTTTGCTGTGTGTGTAGTTGATGGAATGTCCCCAGACATGTGTCACTGTATAGTATATATCAGCATGTATTATATATGTATGTATAGGTCCATCACTGTGTGTCTGTGTCCATATGTGTTGGATTCTCTCTCTCTCTCTCTCTCTCTCTCTCTCTCTCTCCCCCCCCCCCCCGTGTGTGTGTGTGTGTGTGTGTGTGTGTGAACAAGTACATACATATATAAAGGGCCCATCTGTTAGAACCCAGGGTTCCAACCAGGCACTACATAGACCACCTGGTCTAGAAAAGAGGTCCCTGGGACCTGAGCTATAGCCATGGAGAACAATCCACCTGTAGATGCTCTAGGGAAGCTGGAGCTGGCTCTCCGTCCAGCTGGCCTTGGTCTTGGATTGCTAAACACTTGGCTACCTAGGTTTTCCCTATGGGCTCTTCAAGAGCTCTGGCTCACTGTCCCTAAAGCAGGCCTGGCTAGTTCACAGCTCTTCTGCTATGTGAGAACTCACATCTCAGGAGCTCCTGGCTCACAAAGGCCTTGCTGTTAAGTGTGACTGTTAGGTTCTCAGGGGGTCCCTTCCTCTATTAGGGGATCAGCAGGTATTGGCAGGTGTTCTGAGGAAGGAAGGAAGTCATGGGAGCCACCCAGCCCCTGTCTTCCTGGAGCTTTCTGTGTGGCTATATAATCACTGTAGGCACAGAGGAGGTGGGCCAGGCTTCTTAGAGACTCTAAAATTCAAGGGACCTAGAGGTGTTGGCCTAAGAACACTGTAGAAAACAGTATCAAAGTTTTATTTTCCCACAAAACAGAAATGTTGAACCAATACACAAGTCTGCAGGGTGACATGTTGACAAAACACACATCCTTACCAAGGACATTTCTTTTCAATAACAAAAACCCCATGAGGTCTTGGCTGGGCAGCAAGACTTTAGAAGAACAAGATAAAGAAGCTACCAGTAGGCTAAGTGCCCTTGCCTGGCGCTTAGGACCACCTCATCGACTCTGGCTTAGCTCCTCACCTTGCACCCTGGCTAAATAGCCCATTTCTCTCTCTTTCTTCATTGAACTTCTCTGAGGAGCTATCTGTACCCCTCATCCACACTCCTTTTCTGTTCCACTCCTGAACTCATCACAGATTTTGTCCCAGCATCCTGAGGAGTCCGTGGACAGTGGACGCGTATACCAGGGCCAGTGATTGATGACTCCTGTGTCCTCATCTTGCTCAGATGAGGCTCTGGCATCTTCTCTGGCACCCTTTCTTTGCCTACGTGGCTCTGAGAGGCCCTGGGGTTCATTACTAGAATCTCTTCCTCTTCCCTTTTCAACCCTGGCTCAGTCTCCATCTCCATGTATTTCCCATGTTCATAAACTTTCATAAACCAGTTCAGTGGCTCAGCTCCTTGTGTGTTT
Source organism: Onychomys torridus (assembly GCF_903995425.1). Taxonomy (NCBI): domain Eukaryota; kingdom Metazoa; phylum Chordata; class Mammalia; order Rodentia; family Cricetidae; genus Onychomys; species Onychomys torridus. The sequence continues at coordinate 118,638,882 of NC_050446.1, forward strand.
ACTTCCTCTCTCTAGAAAGCTCTTGCCCCAGACAGGGACAAGATACATGGCTGACTTCCAATGACATGACAGAGGACCCTATTTCATTGACACCTACAGGAGAGGCCTGTGCAGACTGAGAGCAGGTGACGGATTGTCTTGGTCTCTCTGGGGCTTAGGGCGTCCAATGCTGAGCCTGTGCAGTCTGTCCTGAGCAAATCCTGATGACTGGTCCACCCTCCACAGTAGCTGGCCTCTTCTCTGGAGGCTGTGTATCTGACTGTGCACTCACATTCATCCCCTCATATCATGAGACTGGTCGAGCCTCTAATTTTCCATCTCAAAGTAGAACATCAGTTCATGAAGGCAGACTTTGCTTGCTCACTACTGAATCCTTTCCATCTAGAACCAGTGTAAAATAGTGGCGGAGTTCATGACACATTTGACTAATGAAGTCAAGGAGTGGAAATGATCAAGTATAGTATACATACAAAATGAAAAGTTATACAACCCAAACCTCTGTCTGTGTAAGCTACATAGACCAAATGGGGGGAACACATCTGATGCAATTATCAAGGAGAAAGCAAGTTTCAGAATGGTGGGTGCACTGGGGTACTAATTTTTATTAAAGTGTGTGGGGGAAGACAATGGACATTTGCATGAATAGCCATAACCAAATGCAGGAGGCCATGACCACTAGCTATTAGGTCAGGTTATCTGTTTTTCTTTTTGCACTATTGTACACAATTTCTTACAGTGTGACTGTTTAATTGCTAAAGTACCAAGTTTCATCATGTTCACTGCCCAGTCTCCCGTCACCTTGCCTAAGACCCCCCACCCCACTCCTGCAGTTCCTAAGAGTTCCTTGTCTCTTGTGTTACTGTCTTGTGATAGATACAACCTGGCCCAACTTGACATCAGTGTCTTCTCCTGATTATTTTATTTTATCTTTATTATTACATGTATTGACTCCCCCCCCCCGCCGTCTCTCTCTCTCTCTCTGTGTGTGTGTATGTGTGTATGTGTGTGTGTGTGTGTATGTGTGTGTGTGTGTGTGTGTGTATGTGTGTGTATGTGTGTGTATGTGTATGTGTGTATGTGTGTGTGTGTATGTGTGTGTATGTGTGTGTGTGTGTATGTGTGTGTATGTGTGTATGTGTATGTGTGTGTGTATGTGTGTGTATGTGTGTGTATATGTGTGTGTGTGTGTGTGTATGTGTGTGTGTGTATGTGTATGTGTGTGTGTGTGTGTGTGTGTGTGTGTGTGTGTGTGTAAAACTTGAAGGAGTCAGTTCTCTTCTTCCACCATGAGGGTCCCCAAGATTGAACTCAGGCCATCAGCCTTGACGGCAAGTCCTTTATCCTGTGGGCAATCTCACCAGCCCTTCTCTCGTCCCCGAGCCGTTAATATCATCCCTCCCATCACTTGCTGCTGCCTAGACTTGCCTTCCTCGGGTGCATCTCTGCTGTGCCTGTTTCCGTCTCCCTAGACTGGCATGGTGGGCTAGGGAAGGAGTAATACACAGATCTCTCTCTTGAGAACATTCCCTCACCAACATGGCCTGCATGCCCAACCCTTTCATGGGTTGTCAGTTGCCTCCCCTAAAAACTTTGCCCAGTGTCCTCTCCTTGTATCTGCTCCTGTCACTGTTCCTGGCTTCACTATACTGGACGGTGCCATTTACCTGCCTTCTCAGCTCAAGGACTAGCTTGGTCTTATTTTGTTCCTATAAACCCCATAGGATAGGAATTATCACCCATACGTGTGTGTGTGTGTGTGAGAGAGAGAGAGAGAGAGAGAGAGAGAGAGAGAGAGAGAGAGAGAGAGAGGGAGGGAGGGAGAGGGAGAGGGAGAGGGAGAGGGAGAGGGAGAAGGAGAGGGAGAGGGAGAGAGAATGCATGTGTTGATGAAGACTGAATGACTGAATCCGGGACTGCCAACCAAGTGCTCCACCTCGAAGCTAACCTCTCCCCCAGCCCTATTACTCCTGTTTAAATGAAGAGGAAACCTAGGCATGGTGAAGAGAAACAACTTGAGTGAGATACCATGCCAGCAAATGTTATAAATAGGATTTGAACCCAGGCAAGTTGACCCCAAAACCCACAGCCTAGAATCTCCAGAAGAGATGAGACTGTTAGAAATGGAAAGAATGAAAGTGGGGATGAAGGTGAAGATACACTGGTTCAGGAAGAAAGAAGGAATTAGGCAGAGAAGAAGAAATGAAGGAGTCAGTTGGATGGGAAGGGAGGGAAAGGGAAGGGAGTTAGGGAGCAAGAAAAATCGGTAGAGGAAAAGGAGGAAGGGGTAAAGTTGGGTGGGGGAAGGACATGAAAGAGACAGAAAAGGGGTAATTAGGAAGCCATCTAGCCTAGGCAGGCAGTTGGAATACAGAGATGCTGCTTTAAGCTGGGAGCAAGGCAGGTACTCTGCTCACAGGGGAGCCCCTCACCTCGAAACCCTGGGTCCCAGCGCAGGTCCTGGAGAACTGTGCTTCCTCCGTGTACCCAATCCTGACTCACCCAGCAACCTTCCCAAGCAGGAGTGACCTGTCACCCGCTCGCTCGCTCTTCTGTCTCTCAAACCAGCACACCCTCAACCTCCTGGCCCTTCCAGCTGGGAGTTGGCTTCAGAACCTCCCGGTTACTAATTAACTGCTGGACTGAATCACCTTGGTTGCTGTACCACTGGCTTCTGGACAACTGTGCCCTGGGGACCCTCTGAACTGTTAAAAAACTACAACTTAAGCTGTGTGACCTTGGGCAAGCGACTTCGGCTCCCAGAGCCTCATGAGAATTCTGGAGCCTCGATGAAGGCTCTCCCAAGTCCCTTCTGACACTGACACACTTTCGTTCTTAAATCATCCTCTTCCCACAGTCCAGTGAAAGTTAGGCTTGTCCACTTAGCCTTCCCACTTGTCATCATCTTAATCACTTCTCCTGGAAATGGGAGAATTGTTGCTCGAATTTCTAAAGGTCTTATAGTGGAAACTGTAAGACTAATTCAACCCAGCTAACTCAGTCAGTAGAGCAGGGGACTCTTAATCCCAGGGTTGTGGGTTTGTGCCCCACATTGGGCACCAAATGTTGCTTGAATCTTAAATCGGTATTATGAATAAAAAACCCGGAACCAGGTATTGGGGTAAATGCTGAAAGATCAGAGAGACAAAGGAACAAGCCACTGTCACGTCTCACCTCTAGGACTCCTCAGTCTGAAAAGCTTCAGTTCCTGTCTCCTCAGGCCTTATATACTTTTCTCCACCCAGCCATCACTTCCTTCCTAGTGCTGGGATTAAAGGCGTGTGATTCTAAGAACTGGGACTAAAGGTGTGTGCCACTACTACCTGGCTCAGTTTCTCTCCTAGACTGAGTCAATCTTGTGTAGTCCAGGATGGCTTTGAACTCAGAGATCCACATGGATCTCTGCTTCCCGAGTGCTAGGATTAAAGGTGTGTGCCACCACTGCCTGGTTTCTATGTTTAATCTAGTGGCTTGTTCTGTTCTTTGATCCTCAGGCAGATTTTATTAGGGTACACAATATATCACCACAGAAAATGGACAATAAAATAATCTATTTCATCCAACTCTCGCCCACCTTTTTCTTAATGATGGCTATCTGCTCCTGCATCCAGCCCTTCCTTGATAACTTCCAAGGATGGGCAGCTTATTCTTACTGTGTCCTGCTATATCAATAGACCCCTCTTGAACTCTGTTGTACTGAGCTAGTGCCTAACCACCCAGGGTTCACCAACCTGGCATCATTTTAGAAGAATGATAGTTGGGTGAACACTTGCATCCTGCTCTAAATCGGGAAATCTGAGGATCAGGTACCAGGGCTCAGCTGGTCCTAGCTCATGGGAACCAACTGCATGTTCTAACGGTGCCAGAGCAAGCATTCTGACTCAGGCAGAGGTCAGGGTCAGGCAATTGGACAGGTGGGACAAGATCGTCCTCAAGACTTCTCTATACCTTAGAGTTTGAGATTCATTCTGCTTAAAATAGTGTCTCGTGTGACCCAGGCCATCCTGGAACTCCCTGTATAACTGAGACCAACTTTGAACTTCTGATTCTCCTGCTCTACCTCCCAAGTGCTGAGATTACAGGCCAGTACCATTATGCCCAGAACTTATGTAGTACTGGGGACCAAATCCAGCACCCTGCATACGCCAGGCAAGCACTCTACCTAAGGTACTCCCACAGCTCTTTATTGTTGACTCTTTGTTAAAAATGTCAACAACCCAATGGTCAAGCCCAGTGCTTTAAAAACTACTGCTCCCATGCCCTCCAGGGCTCTTCATGGCCTCAACTCACCACACATTAGCACATGTCTGGCCCTGGTCCAGACAGGGGAGGCAGCTGGCCTGAGTGTACAGAGCAAATCAGGACTGTGGCCAGAGTCCTGCCTCTTTTACCACTGCTACTCAGCCAAACTCCTCCCCTCATTCCCAGAGCTGTCCAAAAAAAAAAAAAGGGCAGCGACCCACAATGGTATCAATTGTACAGACTGTATACAAGGATCTCAGCATACAGGAAGAAGAACATTAAATAGACAGTGAAAGCTCCCCCGCCCCCACTCCCATCTTCACTTCTATTTCCAGCAGTATGTGCTGTTTATTAAACGGTGACAACACCTCCTGGCTTTGGACTGTGCCTTAGTGGACACATCTGCATATAAAACTGAATCATACTGTACGTACACACTGCTCAGCCACTCACTTCTCAGGAATGTATTTCTTTTTCTCATGTATATCTTTCCATGTCAACACAGGTTCCATTTTCTTTGAAAAAAACAACAGCAACAATATTTTATGTGTATGTGTGCCCGAGTGTACATTCACTAAATGCATGCAGGTACCTGAGGGGCTGGAAGGGGTTGTCTGATCCCCTGGAACTGGAGTTATGGGTGGTTGTGAGCTCACTGATGTGAGTGCTGGATGGGAACCAAACCTGGGTCCCCTACTCTAAACTCCTGAGTCATTGCACCAGCCCTTAAAATTAGAAGTCAGAAGGCAACTTTTGGGGAGTTGGTTTTCTCCTTTCACTTTTATATCCAGACACGTATTTCTGCTTTATTCCAAAATTAATCTACCGTTGCCTCATATGCTGGTGTGCTGGTTGTTTTTTGTCAACTGGATACAAACCTACGCATATCTAAAAAGGGGGAATTTTAATTGATAAAATGCCTCCATATGCTCGGCCTACAGGGAAGTCTGTGGATATTATCTTGATTAGTGGTTGATGTAGGAGGGCCCAGACCATTGTGGGTGGGGCCACCCCTGAGTTGGTGGTCCTGGATGGTATAAGAAGGCAAACTGAAGGGGAGGAAGTATTGTGGGTCCCAGTGGTGTCAAGGGCACCACAAGAAAATCCACAGAACCAACTAACCTGGGCTCACAGGGCTCACAAAGACTGAACCAACAACCAGGGAGCCTGTATGGGATGGACCTAGGCTGTCTGCATATATGTTAGGGTTGCGTAACTTGACCTTTGTGTGGGATCCCTAGCAGTGAGAGTGGGGGGTGGGGGGTGGGGGGTGGGTGTGTCTCTGACTGTTGCCAGCTTTTGGGACTCATTCCTCCTTCCAGATTGCCTCATCCGACCTTGGTGGTACCTGGTCTCACTGCAGCTTGATACACCATGGCTGACTGATATCCATGGGATGCCTGCCTGTATCTGAGGAGAAACAGTGGAGGAGAAATGGATGGGGTGGGGAAGAGGATAGGGGAGATGGGGGGGAGGACTGGGAAGAAGGGAGGGAGGGGAAGCTTTGGCTAGGATATAAAAACAAGAAAAGAAAAATAAGGAAGCAAACTGAGCAGGCCTGAGAGCATTATTCCTTCACGGCCTCTGCTTCACTTCCTGCCCTGACTTCCCTCAGTGATGGACTGTTATCTGGAGTGTAAGATGAAGTAAAAGCCCTTCCTTCCCAAGTTGCTTTTTCGGTCACTGTCTTGGTCAGTGTTCTATTACTGTGAAGAGACACCCTGACCAGGAAAACTCTTAAAAGGAAAACATTTAATTGAAGTGGCAGCTTACAGTTTCAGAGGTTCAGTCCATTAGCATGACCGTATAGGCAGACATAGTGCTGGAGAAGGAGCTGCTACATGTTGATATGCAGGCAACAGGAAGTAGACTGTCTCACTGGGTATGGCTTGAGCATATATAAACCTTCAAAGCCTTCCTCTACAGTAACACACTTCCTTCAATAAGACCACACCCACTCCAATATAGTCACACTTCCTGATGGTGCCGTTCCCTTTGGGGGCCATTTTCTTTCACACCACCACAGTCATGATGTTTTTATTTTTTATTTTATTTTATTTTATTTTTCCAATACAGGGTTTCTCTGTGTAACAGCTCTGGCTGTCCTGGAACTCGCTCTGTAGACCAGGCTGGCCTTGAACTCACAAAGATCTGCCTGCCTCTGCCTCCTGAGTGCTGGGATTAAAGGAGTGTGCCATAACGACTGGCTAGTTAGAGTTTCTGTCTCTGTGATAAAACATGGTAACTAGCCCGACATGGTGGCACACGCCTTTGATCCCAGCACTCAGGAGGCAGAGGCAGATAGATCTCTCTGAATTCGAGGCCGTCCTGGTCTACAGAGCGAGTTCCAGGACAGCAGGGATGTTACACAGAGAAAGTCTGTCTCAAAAAACAAAACAAAACAACAACAAAAAAAAAGAAAGAAAGAAAAGAAAAGAAACCGTAACTAAGACAAATGGCTTGGAAAATTGCCTCTGTATGTAGAACGAATATATATGTGTATGTGTGTGTGTGTGTGTGTGTGTGTGTGTAGAGAGAGAGAGAGAACATACATATATCACATATTGCTTGATGATGGGGATATGATCTGTGATGTCTTAGGTGATCTCATATGAGGGTCATAAGTGTCTTCCCATAAACTAAGATTGCTGTGGGATGTTCTGTATGTCAAATGTGTTGCTCTGATTTGTTAAAATAAATAAAGTGCTGATTGGCCAGTAGCCAGGCAGGAAGGATAGGGTAGGCAGGACAAGGAAGAGGAGAAGGCTGGGAACAGGAAGGCTGGGAGAGAGACACTGCCAGCCACTGCCATGAGAAGCAAGATGTAAAGACACCAGTAAGCCACAAGCCATGTGGCAAAGTATAGACTAACAGAAATGGGCTAAATATAAGAGTAAGAGCTAGACAATGGTAGGCCTGAGCTAATGGCCAAGCAGTTAAAGCAATATAAGTTTCTGTGTGTTTACTTGGTTGGGTCTGAGCGTCTATGGGCCTGGTGGGTGAGAGAGATTTGTCCTGACTGGGCCAGGCAGGAAAACTCTGACTACATAAGATAGACATGGTGTTACTAGATTTAAAAGTATAGGATCAATTATAGTAGTTATTGACTACATATGGAATATCCCTACTGAGAATTATGTAATGTCATACACAATTCTGATAGAAACATCATATCTTCTTAATATGTCAGTCTGAGTTTGTTTAGCTCTTCCCCACCTTCCTGGACTTTCTCATTCTCAATTCCTCACAGATAGCCTTTCCTTTCCCGTCAACTCTGGATATTCTCCAGACATCTCTCTCATTTAATGGCCTGCTTAAAGGACCCTATGCGTTCCCCTCACAAACTATTTTATTGTGAACCAGGGAGATGGCTCAGTGGGTAAAGTCATGGCCAGATAAGCCTGGGAAGTCAAGTTTGGTCCCCCAAATCCTCTAAAGCCAGACAAAGTAATTCAAGCACCTGTCACCCCAATGAGGCCCTACTGGGATATAGGAAGTGGACACTGGGTACTCATCAGAAGCTTCCAGAGCAGCTAACTTAGTGTACGAAGTGCTACACAAGAGGTATCCTGTCTCAAACAAGGTGGAAGGTGAGGATCAACATCCAGGGTTGTCCTCTGACCTTCAAACACAAACTTGAAGAGGTGCAGGCATACCCACATTCACACACCCAGATTATTTTATTGTGACATATATAATACGTACACACATATGTTCTGGTGGGAGCTCCACCTCAACTCCTCTCCCCCATCTCTCTTTCTCCCCAAACCCCCTGAAAGCCCACCAAAAGCCAGTCCCTCCCTGAGGCTGCTCAAGACCATGCCAACAGATTGCTTAAAGCCTGGTGGCCATATTTGCCATGTGACTCTTCCCCTGCCTTTCCTAGGGTCACCCAGGATTGCTTTGTTCTGTTCATTAAACCTGGATTTATGGATTCAGCTTGATTGGCTTATTACATCAGTGGCAGTGGATACCTAGGAACTGGGAATTTAAAACTCTGTTTGTCTATGGCAGTATTTACCATTTTAACTGTCTTTAATGTGCAGTTCAATGGCATTAAGAGTTGCTGACTTTTAGAAGAAATATTCCTCCTGTGCTTTGCTATAGGATAATTAGTACAGCAGTGGGAAGCCAACACATTTTTGGATTGCTCATTACAGGTGTATAAAAATGCAACTGATTTTTGTGTGTTAATCATCTATCTTGCAACTCTGGTGAACTAGCTTGATAGTTCTGGCAGCTTGTCAGCTTGTAGGGTTCCTATTGACTTGGGACTTCTCTTGAAATAAGATCATATTATTTTTAATGTGATTTTACTTCTTTCCAACTTGGATTATTCTATCTTATTTTTCTTATCTAGTTTCTCTGACTGAAACATCTAATAAAGGCTGAACAGCAGCAGCTAAAGCAGAAGTCTTTGTCTTGTTCTTGACCTTTGACACAAATGTTCCGCTCTTCACCACCAGGAGCAGAGTAGCTGTGGACTCTGTGCAGATGCCCTTTGTCATATTATGTAAGTTTTCTTTCATGTTTTCTTCCATTTTTCTCACAGAAGAATGTTAAAGTTTGTCAAATGCCTTTTTGTGTCATTTGAGACTGTCACATTTCTCCTCGTGTTTTATTAATGTACTGTCACCTAGATTTGTTTTTCTTTCTGATTTTTTTTGTTTTTTGTTTCCTGGTTTTTTGGTTTGTTTGTTTGTTTGTTTTTAAAGATAGGGTTTCTCTGTGTAGCCTTGGTTGTCCTAGAACTTGCTTTATAGACCAGGCTGGTTTCAAATTCAGAGATCCATCTGCCTCCCAAGTACTGAGATTAAAGGCATGCATCATCACACCTGGTAAACCTAGATTTTCTTAATTGAACCATCTTTGGTTTCTGGGATCTTCCTCTTCACAGTTTTATTTTCTCTCTCCTTTCATTTGAGAAGGGGGCAGCATTTGAGAGAGGGTCTCACTCTGGCAGGCCTGGAACTTTTTATGTAAATCAGGCTGGCCTTGAACTCATAGAGACTGGTCTGCTTCTGCCTCTCTAGTGCTGAGATTAAAGGTATGAGCCACCAAGGCCAGCTACTTTTGAAGTTTGATGGAGTGCATCACCCCATGGACAGGGCCACAACGAAAGTTTGAAGAGTTGGATGCTTGTAAATATTCTGCCTTCGTGGTTGATTGACAACCTCAAACTTGGGTACACAAGTCTTTTTTCTTTGACCATTTTTACTTTCCTTTTTTTCCCCTTGCTGATAATTGGTTCTGGGGCCTCACACATGGTAGATATGCACATATTCTACCCTGAGCTACATTCCCCGGTCTCTCTTTTCCTTTCAAATAGTTCCGACACTGTTCCACCATGCTCTTTCAGCAATTGCTGTAGAGAAACCCAGTGTCGTTATTATTCATGCTCCTTGGCTTTGTTCTCAATGACAGCTTTCCTTTCTTTTGATTCTCAGTACTCTGATATTTTACAGTAATGCAGTCCGGTATGATTTCTCTGTCCTGGCACTCAGTGTGACCTCTCAATCTGGAGACTAGCATATCACAGTTCTGTTTTATTTTATTTTTTTTTTATGTGTATGGATGTTTTGCTTTCATGTATGTCTGCAAACCTGGCACCTTGAGGAGGCCAGAAGAAAATGTTGGCTCCTCTGGAACCAGAGTTACTGATGCCTGTGTACATGAACACAGGTCCTTTGTGTGTTAGCCACTAAGCCATCTCTCCAGGCCTTAGCTTATTTTTTTTTATGAATATAATTCCATGTTTGACTAGTCTGCTGATTTTCAAATGTTTTTCCAATTTTCATTTCATTGTCTTTGTCTGTTTGGAGACAGGCTAGCCTTGAATTTGTGCAATCCTCCCGCCTCTGCCTCCTGATTACAGGTTTAGAGGATTGCAGCCACCACGTCCCCCTCCCTGTAGTCTACTTCCTAGGAGATGTCCTCACTTTTAACTGTTGAACTTTGTATTAAAACTTTATTTCTGCAATTACATTTTAAAGTGCCAAAGGCTTTCCTTATGTGTCAACGTCTCTTTTATTGCAGCTGGCTGGTCAAGGATTGGCTTCTAGGAAGAAGAATCAACTTTTCCACTGACAGGAAAAGAGGACAGATGTGGGTGAAAGACACCACGTAGATGAAGTGGCAGGGAGGTGCAAGTTTTGTTTCCTGGGATGTAGATGGTGAGGCAGTAATGGTATAGGAGGCTTGAGAAACATGTAAAGGACAGCTGGAGTCAAGCTCCCTAAGTCCCAGCTGTCCTTAGAGAGCCATGGGAGTTCAATTTACAGACACCTGAGGTCATCAGTCTACCTTGACACCAGTCTGTCCAGTCTGGTAAGTTCCTGCTCCAGAGGAGGAGGCTGAGTCTTGGGCAGCTCCATGGTTAGTATTCTCCTAGTCAAGTGGTTTGGAGGGGCAGTCAGGCAAAGGAATGAAAGATTTTGAAGAGATGACCACAATGAGCCCATAACATTCCTATCATGTTTCTACCTGCATGCACACTCTGGTAACTGTAGAGTCAAGCCCGCCAGGTTGACATTTCTGCACCAGAAATTAAGCAATGCTAGTTTTAAAACTGGAGGAGCCATTGAATTCTCTGGCCTTGACCATTTATATAAAATGTCAAGCTAACAGGCCCTGGGAGTTCTTATTTACATTTTTTTAATTAAAGAAATTAGGTATGCATGTGCTTATTTGTATGTGGTTGGGCGCACATATCTGTGTGAGTGCTATCTGGGTGAATGCACTGCACACATGTAGTCAGAGAAAGAAAAAAACCTGTTAGTCCTGAGGCCTTAGACCTCATCAAGCAGGCTAAATGAGCTGGCCAGTAAACTTCCAAGAATTTGAACTTAGATCTTCAGCTTGCTAGGCAGGCATTTTATTGACTGAATCATCTCTCCAGCCCTGTGGTTTATACTTTTTAAAAGTGGAGATTTATTTATTCAACAGATATTTATTGAATACATACTTTTCTGTGTCAAGCAGTGATTTTATGTGTTTTCCTTGCATGTATATCTGTGTGGTGTGTGCATGCCTGGTGACTGAAGGGCCAGAAAAGGCTGTCAGATCCCCTAGAACTGGAGTTACAGTTGTGAATTGCCATGTGAGTGGTGGAAATTGAATCTGGGTCTTCTGCAAGAGCAGTCAGTGCCCTTAACCACTGAGCCATCTCTCCAGCTCCAGTTGATTACACTTTGAAGACAAGCAGGTATATAGTCATTAACAGTTATCTTTCTCTTTTTTTTTCTTTTTCTTTTGTTTGTTTTTGAGACAGGGTTTCTCTGTGCAACAGCTCTGACTGTCCTGGAACTTGATTTGTAGACCAGGCTAGCCTTGAACTCACAGAGATCCGCCTGGCTCTGCCTCTCGAGTACTAGGATTAAAGGTGTGTGACACCATGGAGAGGCTCTTTCTTTTTTCCTTAGCAATAGCGTTTGTGTATCTCAGACTAGCCTCAAACTCACCATGTAGCAAAATGGCCTTCAGCTTCTCATCTTCTTGTCTCCATCTCCCCAGTGCTGGAATTGCAGGGGTACACCCACAGACCAGATTCATGTGGTGTTTGGGATCAATCTCAGGCTTCCTGTGTGCTAGACAAGCACTCTACTGAACAGCTCTGCCCTCATCTATCAAATCCCGTAGCTCCATATCTGGCATCTGGAGCTCTTGGAATCATCTGGGCTCTTACAGCCTTCAGTACCCCTGCCTCCCCTGCTCTGCTGCCTGCAACACAGACAACCTCTCTCTTAGCCTATTTCTACTTCATACCTGCAGCGTTCTTTGGTGGACAGCCCTGGTATCTCAAAAATCCTGGTGTTTTCATTGTAATTTGGGGTCCACACTTATAGATTCATATAATGGTGATCCTTTCAAAAGTCCACTCTACAGCACATTGTTCAGTCTCAGTAGCTTTCTGGAACCTTGGAGCAAGATTCCACGACCCTACTATCTTACATCTCTTACGCTCGCAAAAACAATGCCCATGTAGATGATCCTGCTAAGTCCCCCTGTCAGTCTGAGATAGAGTCTAGCCCAGTTTTACCACAGCCTCTGTGCACCTTGGTGGCTGACTCGGAGGACACTTTCCTAGGCAGGCATTTCTAAGCATGGAATCCCTTCAACAGTGTTCTCCATTTGGCTTTCTCCTTTTAATACATTTTTATTTGTATAAACTGGATCTTTTAAAGTATAAAATTCAGATTCTCTAGGACAGTTGTTCTTAACCGTTCTAATACTATGACCTCATGTTGTGGTAACTCTCAATCATAAAATTATTTTCATTGATACTTCATTAAAAAGTATAATTTTCTACCATTATGAATCATAATGTAAATATCTGTGTTTTCCGATTGTCCTAGGCAACCCCTGTGAAAGGGTCTTTTGAATCACCAAGGGGGTTGCAATGCACAGGTTGAGAACCACTGATCTAAGACCTCTACCTAGCAGCAGAGGGAAGGATTGGTCTCCTCAGACATTGCAGCACTGATGTTCACCTGTGTGTCCTGGGCATTTCACCACAGAAAGAGACACAGATTCTGGATTCAGACTGTTCAACAATTTGAATTTATTTGTGTTGTTACAATACACAGACAAATCATACTACATTTTCTTTGTAATGTTTCCTCCCTCACGAGTCACTTTAGTTTAAACCAGAGGATTTTCTTTAAGAATGCACGCACACACAGACACACATAGACACACACACAGACACATACAACAAGAACAAAAATGTAACCCCATCATAGTGCATGTAAAAAAGGTGGAAACAGGCTTCATTTTCAAACTCTGGAATCATTCTCTCTTAGAAATTAAACAGAAAGTTCATCCCTTATCAGGCCAGGGCTGGGCAGAGGCTGGACAAGCCTGCTGGGGACAAAGTGTAAGTGGTTCATGTTGCACAGGGTGCCAGAAACAGCTACCCACTCCCTCTGCTCCTGTGTCCCGGGTCAAGGTGCAACGGTCTCATCTGGGGACCCAGCGGGTAGTGGGATGGTCAGAAGGCAGATTTCTTTTGACTTCTTTAGGATTTGCTTTCTTTCCACAGAGTCTGACATTAGTGCAGCATAGCTGAGGCCTCTTCTCCAAGGCCTTTAGTCCGTCTGGCCTTTCCCACAGGCAACTGTTACTGGCAGAGCTGCACAGCACAGGCTGCTGTCCCCCTCCTTGGAAGCTGTGTGGTCTCACAGCACTAGACAGGAACACAGAACATGTGCTGCCTTCTCAGACTGGTCAGTGACACCACGGACTGAAGACCACAAGGTGGTAGGTTCCACAGCAACTGGACAGCTGAGATAGCAGAGACTCCCAGCAAAGGGGCAATGATGTCACATCTGTCAACCTAACCCTCCTTCCCCCTTGGCTGCTCTTGCCCAGCGTTGTCCCAGAAAGGTTCTGCTCAGAGTTATCCTTGAGTGCTGAAAGGGAAAGGCAACCCGAGGCTCTGTCGACACCAGCTGGATGTTAAATGGCTATCCCCCAGAAGCTGTCTGGACTAGGGTGGGGAGGTCCCCAAAGGACTGAAACAGGAAATCAAAAGAACTTTTGGTTCTCACTTCTGAGGAAATAATAGAGCTTCATAGCTTAACAATAGCCCTTAATATTCCCAACACTGCACCCCATACCTGCACCTGACAGAAACTGCTGAGTGACCAACATGTACACACACATACACACACACACCCCACATGACTTACAAGTATACTGGACTGGGAGGTGACCCTGCTCTTCAGCCTGCAGGCCCACCTCAGCACCAGGTGAAGCTTGGCACTGGCTTCCACCCATGGGCGGAGTGGCTCCTGCTGGGCTCTGGTGCTCCCCACTTTGGTTGGGAGGTGTGTTTGGCAGTAATTGAGTGGAGACTGAACTTCCACTTGGACAGAAAGGTCCAAGGCCCAGAGCCCCAGCAGGGACCCAGTTGGCAGTGAGAGACAGCTGGAGAGTGGCAAGAAGGGCATAAGAGACCAGAGAGTTCAAAGACAGGAGGGAACCTTTCCAACTCTCAACTGTGGGTGGTCTTTGTTAGACTCCAGGGCAAAATGAGAAATGTTTAAGGGACAGGTGAACGTGATGTCACAGGGGTTGTGTGCTACACAGTGCTACACTCCAGTCTCAGGAGGCTGGACTGGCAGGGGCCTCTCTGGCATGTGTAATATCTTGGCTGAGAGCCACAGACACAGCTAGGATGCTGCCACCACCATGTTGTCTGGAGCTACCCCTCAGGCCAGGGACTGCAGTGTGCCTGACATCCTAGCCTGACTGCCTATCAGCCCAGACTGCAGCTTCTCCATACCCAGCAGACTGTATCTGCTGGTGTGTAGGCAGCATCGGGGAACCTGGGCTCCATTTGTTTTAACATAAATTCAAACTATCTGCTTCCTCTGCTGGAACTAAGCCCCAGAACTGGCTACTCCACTGCTGAGCGGTCCTCAACTGAACTTGTTCGGGAAGGTGCCTCGGTCCTGGATCTCTGCCTAGAGGCAAAAGGAGAAAGACAGCCAGAGGCTCCCAGTGGGAAGCTCTCATATTTCCGAGACTTACACATCTACAGGAGAAGAGCCATGGGGTCTGGCTGGACCATGACGGGGGCTGCCCAAGAACCGGACAGCAGAGGAAGGGTACACAGCCAACAGCAGAAAGGGAGGAGGCACCTTTTACGTCATGGTCACTTCTTCATAGCAGGAGAGAGGCCGAGAAGAAAGCACAGAGATGGCCAAAAGGACCCAGGTCTGAGCAGAGGATGCTTACTGGATCCAGCTCCTCCTAACTCCTAAGAACCAAGGTGGTTGAAGACGCAGGCTGTCCTAGCCAGGAAGCCTGCATTCCTTTGTCATCAGGCCTCAGTTCCATCACACCCTCACTGGGGCAAACCGGAGACAAATGGACTCCAGGACTGAGGGCCTAGACCCCCTTGCCCAGGCTCCTCTGCTCCCATATACCTTCTGGGAAGGGTCAGGCCTAGTCAGACTGAGAGGACAGGGGTGCAGGAAAGGAGCACCATCTGAGGAGGGAGCCCGGCCAGGGTGGGAGGAGGGCCCACCTGGCCAGTCACTTAAAGGTGTCGTCAGTGTTTTTGAACATGAGAATGGCGTTATAGATCTTCAAGGCTGGGCCCAGCTTGACACTCATGATCTTCACAATGTCCGCCTGTGTCAGCAAAAGGAAGGCCTCGCCGTCAATCATCTGAGGGAGCGGGAGAGGGAGGAGGAGGAAAGGGTGGGCAGGGGGCGGATAGGTGGGCATGGGGAGGGGAGAAGGGGTATATGGCAGGTGGAAAAGGAAGGAGGGGGTAGGGTAAAGAGAAAAGACAAGGGAGGGAAAAAGGAGAAAAGGAAGACAGCCATGGGGATGGAGAAGGAAAGCAAGACAGCCTGGCTCTCGAGTCAGACACAGAGTTTCTCTTTCTCTTTCTGCTGACTGTGCTGTGTCAGCATCTACACTGGAGAATCCTCTCTGAGGCCCTTATAGACAGTAGCTTTGAGAAACCAGCTGCCGCTATACAGTTGTGGAGCTCCTTGTTTGGAAGTTATTAGGAACTTAGTGACAGCTGAGCACAAAGCCCAGCGCCAGGTTCTTCTAAGCACAGGCCCAGGGAGGCTGCACAGGAAACCAGGCAGGCTCGTGGTTGAAGCAGTTTCATCCATGAGTCATCTGCTTCAAAAATGGTGCCTGGGCTCATTTTGCTACCTGGTAACAGCCTCCATATCTACACATGTGATCTAGCATCTGTGAAATGCCTAAAGCAAATCAAAGCAAACAAAGACAAGAGAAACACCATCACAGCCCCATGGGAACCCACCAGTCGTCTGAGGGCTACTGATAGCAGGCAGGGCAGACACTGTACTTTGAGGGCTACAGCGTGGGGTGCAGTGTTACCTCTGACCTATTCCTGCCCCCAAAGCAGAGAGATAGAGAACACTTGAATCTAACGAAGCCTTTGGATCTGATTTCTAGTTTAAAATTTTTCCTATTACAATCATTTATTTTGTGTATGTATGGGTGTGGGTGTGAATGTGGATGTGTGTGTGTGTGTGTCCCTACATGCATGTGGGAGCCAGAGAACAATTTTTGGGAGTCAGCTCTCTCCTTCCATCATTTGAGTCTTTCGGCTTGGTGTCAAGCACCTTCACCTACCTTAGACAACTTGCTAGTCCTGACATCTAGGCTTTTAAAATTTCACAAGAAAAAATAAAATGAGGGCTGGAGAGATGGCTCAGAGGTTAAGAACACTGACTGCTCTTCCAGAGGTTCTGAGTTCAATTCCCAGCAACCACATGGTGGTTCACAACCATCTGTAATGAGATCTGGCGCCCTCTTCTGTATACATAACAAATAAATAAAATCTTTAAAAAAAAAAAAAGAAAGAAAGAAAGAAAGAAAGAAAGAAAGAAAAAAACAATGAGCCAGGCAGCGGTGGTACACGCCTGTTATCCCAACACTTGGGAGGCAGAGGCAGGAGGATCTCTGTGAGTTCGAGGCCAGCCTGGACAGGCTCTAAAGCTAAAGAGAAACCTTGTCTCAGAAAAAACCAAAAATAAATAAATAGATGAATGAATGAATAAATAAATAAATGAATAAATAAATAAATAAAAGGAAAGGAAAGAAAAAAAAGGGGTACTATCCGAGAATGGAAGATATTTAAGGGCTATATAACACCTGAAATAATTTATGTGGGCCTTACTTGGCTCAAGAAGGATTTTTAAAATGCTCTGAGGTAACAGGAAATGCAGACATGGGCAGGGTGTGGATGACCTGTGGAGTTACCACTGACTGCTGGCGCAATAACAACATTGTATCAAGAGTCCAGTACTCAGGGCTGAAACATGATGGTGTTTGTAATTGACCTCAAACAACCTCCTCTCAAGCCAGACAAAGCAAGTGTGTGACAGGCTGCTAGGTGCACATTCCAGTCAGGGAGGAAAAGAGTCAGTCATGAGGAGGGAGTGAGATGAAGAAAGCAGAGGAAGGAGGCTGTTTGGGGCCAAGGACTCAGGAGGGGGGCAGGCATCTAACTGTCCATGAGCAGGAGGCCTGCATTCTGTTCATTATGGAGAAAAACCATGAGTGGATACAGCACGACACAACACTTTCCCCAACACTCCAGGGAATGAAGAGAGACCCACAGAGCACCTGCTGTCTGGTCCCGCTTACATAACTCAAGGGTAGGCAAAACCAATCTACAGTGCTATAAACCCACAGTGCTGAAAAAGTTCAATAATCTACAGTGCTGGTCAGTGGGGACTGAACAGCAGGGGCTGAGGCAGAACTTTCTGGTGTGATGGGAATGGTCTGTCTCGATGGAGGTGGACTCAAGTACACACAATTCATAAAACGTGTGGTGTTAGATGCTCACGTCAGTCAATTCATCTGCAGAGTGTGGGGTAGAAGGCATAGTTACTGAGCACTGAGCAGCAGCAAAGAACAGCCTTAGCATGCAAGAAGCTTTGGACACAGTCCTCAGCACCAAAACCAAACCAAACCAAACCAAACCAAACCAAACCAAACCAAACCAAACCAAACTAAACCAAACCCCAAACAAACAAAAGTGAGAACAATAAGCCACCCAGGGAGCAGGAGACAGGTAGGTACATTTGCTCCATACTGGTCAAAATGTTCTAGAAACTGGAGTTTAGTTGGATACCCAAAGAAGCACAAATAAGATCAGCAACACAGCGGGAAAGACCAGCACCCAGACCAGAAGAGGTAGAGTGTGCTGGGTCTAAAGAAATCCTTTTGTCTTATGGGGAACAGCTTTAGGCAGCTGAGACCATGTTGTGCTGGTGCAGGGGAATGCTTTTATTGTTTTGGAAGGAATACTTAAACACAGGCAAGGGCTCCTTCCAGTTTCAAACTCTACAAATTAAGAGAATCATGAATAAAGTTCTTTATTTAAGTGCAACTGTGCACAAAAGGTCAGACTACCATTTATAGAGGTCTCCCCCATATTGGGCTCGTGGTATAATGGTGGGATTTCTATATGACTCTATAATGCTGCTAGACAGATGTACACACATGCCAGTGAGATGATCGTGTAGCTATACTGTAGTGAAGACTCACTCCTCATTGACCTGCAAGGCAGCCCTGAGTGCACTTGCTCTGCCTCCATCCTAACGACAGTAGGATGCATGCTCCAAGATGAGCTGCTCAAATCGGGAGAGCTAAGAGTCCAGCCTTCAAACCCGGCGTTCTCCTCCCTATAACTCACAGCTTCATGTCTTTCTGCTGCAAGCCGCAAACATACACAAAGTAGGATTTCGGCTGATGATGACAAAGCTAACACCTGGAAGAAGCCAAGGGCCTTCCAGAGGTCAAGCTGAGGCTCAAGGAGCCTTGGTGATATTTGGCTTTTGATTATCAGCCATTTCCTGCTATGAGTTTCTTGTGTGCTGTTGTAGCTTTTCCATCATTGATTGGGCACCATTTCCCCTCTACTAAAGGAATATTTAGATAACCTTGTGTGCTGACAGCTATGCACAGCCAGAACCCCAGTTCAAGCCTTCGTGTAATTATCGTCAATGGCACCTTCCGGCCAGGACCATCCCCAGACAGAGGAAAGTGCCTTATCAGAGATACCTCTGTACTCTCTAAGAACAGACTTAAGTGTCCAGACTACCCATTTGAGAAGGCCTAGTGGATGTGCCAATTAAGCTTAACTTCCTTCTTTCCCAAATCTTTCCTCTAGTTTCAGATCTCCCTTTAACTATCACCAGAGGCATCTAGCTGTACACAGGTTGCCTAGCGACCGAGCACACCTTCCCTCACCTTGCAGAAAAAAAAAAACTGGCAAATAGCTTGGACAGATAGGAGCCACAGGAAAAAAGAAGACAGTTTTATTTTCTCCCATTGACCTAGCAACTTATAGATTCTTAACATTTTCTACCAATCACATTTAAGACTATAATTGAGCATGTAAGATCCCTCTTCTTAGATATTACCCGAATTTAGCCTTTAGTTAATTCATTATTCACTTCCCCTTTGGGTTGCAAATGATAATTAACAATTACTGCCCCTCTGTGTGGTAGTCACTGCCTGAGGAAAATTCTGACCTACCTTTATGACCCTGTAGAATTCAGGCCTGGTGACCTTGCTCGACCAGGGGACCACTATTGCTTGGGTTTATAACTGGACTCCTGAGAGACTTGGGGAGGACAGAGAGATGGAGAACGGAGAGGGCTAAGAAAAATTTTGACCAGAGAGTACATGTGGACGAGATAGAAGATGAGGAAGAGTCGGATGGGGAAGTATTAGCTGGGTAAGAACAAGATGAAAAGGACCTAGAAGAGGCAGAATTAAGATGAGAGAATTAAGATAGAACTTAAGAGGGAGCAGTAGATGAATACAGAGAGAAATCAGTCAGGAAAGGAGCTAGGTACGAGAACAGAACTGAAGCGGTGTAAACAGGATGTTAGGCCAGAGGAATTAAAGCAAGTGGACTATAGAACTCGGTGTGCTGAGATTCTATTTCCTGAAAATAGTCCTCGCTGTTCATAGTTCTCTCTCCTGAGCCCCTGGATGTGTGGTATTAAGGCTGGTCCCTCTGATATTATACAAGATTCTTCTCCCTATAACTCACAGCCTCATGTCTTTCCTAAGTGCTTGGGTATTAGCTTGAGTGTGTTAGGATCTCTGCAGCAAATATCTACACCTATGCCCCCACTATCTGCTTTGGGCTCAGTTTTGTACAGGGATGTAGCTCAGTAGTGGAATACCTGCCCAGCGGGCTGAAGCTGTGTTCGCTCCCCAGTACTGTGAAATGCTTCAACTCAAACAGCCCTGGGCAGAGAGCACAAGAGCTAACAGATTCCTTCTTCAGGATACATTTTCCTTCCCAAAGGGGATCTGAACATAGTATCCCCAAGCCAGGCAACAGTCCCTACAAGATTTTTCCCACAGACATGGGTGACTATGACTGGTCTTGCCTTAGAAGGCATCAGAGGTCCCTCTTGGGCTCCAGTAATGCTGGTGAGGGTAATGGCTTCCTGTTATCTCAATGGCAGTGACTGTCTCTGTGGCACCGCCCTTGTACCTTACCTCATCTTTGAAGAGGCGCGCTTGGTCCTCGGAGCCCGTCAAGGTCTGAACAAAGCCAAAGACCTTGGGAACCAAAGGAGATATGTTGATCAGGGGACAGGATCTAGGGGAAGGGTGAATCTACATACATGATCTCAGTACTACATGGACTGTGCCAGGAGTTTCTCTCTTATCAGCCTTAGGAAATCCTCATGTATGGTGGTACATGAGGTACAGTCCCCTGTTCCTTGAAGCATGCCTGTCCTGCTGGATTCCCACCTTGACTTACAGGACACACCCTCTCTGTCCACCACAAGAGGCCTGCTTTGGTCAGCCTTGCTGTGCAGCTACAGGGACAGTGGCTAGGAGGGATGAACACAGGTTTGAGGCTGTTAGGTGTGGTATGAGGCTCCATCTGAGGCGGCCCTGGCCTGAGCCCCCTGCGAGGGTGTGGTTTAGAAGGAGACTGAGGGTGGGAAGAAGGGGAGGAGGCTAAGGAAGAGCTCTGTACCTCTTCAATGGTCCACTTGGAGACGGTGGAGGCCGAGATGCCCGCCACTCCTGGCAAGAGCTTGCAATGTTGCTCCCAGCACACAGAGAATGAGCGGTCAGGGTGGGTTGACAAGGTGGACATGAAGAGGGACTGGTGCACCACACTGGGAGGGAGGGCTAGAAAGCAGAAGCAGAACATGATGGGCTCATGTCTGAGACACAGGGGACGCTGGCTGTTACAACAGACAGGACGAGGGCCCCTTCTGAAAGCCTGCAGGTCACACGGGTGACCTGGCATGCCGCTGGTCTA
Source organism: Onychomys torridus (assembly GCF_903995425.1). Taxonomy (NCBI): domain Eukaryota; kingdom Metazoa; phylum Chordata; class Mammalia; order Rodentia; family Cricetidae; genus Onychomys; species Onychomys torridus. Next base: position 118,659,925 of record NC_050446.1, read on the forward strand.
ATGGGTTGCTTGCTCAGACTCCAGCATGTCTGGAGTGACCCCCAGGGCTCTGGGCCTCTCTTGGAGCTGCTGGTATCAAACAGCTCCTAAAGTTCAAACAAGCTCATCCCTGACGTGAGTGATGAGTTCTGTGTCCTGCGTGAAGTTCTTTTGGACTCTGACCAGCTGTCTTCAACTAGGGTGTTTCTGGGCCCAGAAAACGAGTTCTTATCAGATCTCCAACCATGGGCTGCCTATCGCTTGCTTTCTGATCTGCTCAGGAATTCCTGGTTCCATGGGTCAGGTGACTGACGCCATTCTGCTTGGCTTCCTCTTCAGCAGGCCTGGCACTCATCCCTTGGACTTTACTCAGTTCAGCTGCTGACAACCTGGCCTCATCTTCTGCAGTGGGCCCGGGGCCCCCAGGGAGCTTGGCCACTCTCCTGGGGGCCTACTCTGCCTTGGTCCATAGTTCAGGCTAATTGCTCTTTTTCAGCACTTTCTGGTAATTCTGAATGCAGCACTTCTGGTGCCATCTTCTCTGTGGCAGCCCCGGCTTGCTACGGACCATCCTGCCCCATCTCACTCCCTAAGTCTCAGCTTCGTGGCTTCTTCAGCTCCTCATATCTCCACCCCAGACCTTTGGGATTCTACCACAGCCCCATTGTCACTGCAGCCTCTGCATCTCACTTCATGCCTACGCATTGTTCACCTAAGCATCACCGAGGGCTGGTCCTCGTGACTGCTGACCAGCTCCAGCTGTGACCCAGTGGCCGTGCCCCCCCTGCCTGGCCACGCTTTAGGTTCTCATCCCTGCAAACCCATTTTTGATACCCTGGGTCCTATCTTACTCCTCAGAGCAGAGCCAGACTCTTGTGCAGAGTCACAGCATTTTATTTAACCATCTATCCATGCAGCTAGAAGGTTCTTCCAAAGAGGTGATCCTTGTGGGATCTGGGCAATGAGCAAGGGCAAGGGCCGGGTGGTGTTCCCTGATGGAACGGTCGCATGCACACCTAGACCTACACTGAGGTCTGTCATAGATGTGTGAGGGGTCTCCTCTAGAAGGGTCAGCCAGGGCCAGTGTCCCTTCTTAGGTAAAGTCTTGCTGGTACAGCAGAGAGCCCTCTATGGAGATGAGAGACCTGGGCTGCCCTGAGGTGCCTCAGGGGCCTGGATGAGGCCTGAGCCCTTCCTCCTCTGTGGGACATAGCTGCAACCATTGGAAAGACTGACTTCTGGGCTGGAGAGATGGCTTAGCAGGTAAAGGTACTTAAGGTATTGGCTGTGGAAGCCTGAGAACTTGAATTACATTCCCAAATCCATATAAAGGTAGAAAGAGAGAATTAACAATACAAAGTTGTCTTCTGACCTCCACATGTACACCACAGCATCACGCGTGCGCGTGCGCACACACACACACACACACACACACACACACACACACACACACACACACACACTCTTCTCCCCTCCCCACCAAGAACTCTCCACATTTGGTCAGGAAGTGCCCTCTGGTGGATAGAATGTAGTCCTGCAAATGGGAGCTGACTGGTGCACCATGGCACGCAGAAGAGGGGCCTGCAATAACCTGCCCCTGATAGCCTCCTAAGAGGACCCAGATGTCGGCCAAGATGCTTGCCATTCAGGACTAGGGCTACAAGAACTGCCTTCTGTTTCCACCAGGAGGAAACAGTAATGAGAGAAGCCAGAGAGAGTCTTCCAGGGACGAGCTTCCAACTGGTGTGCACTTCTGCTGAACACTTTACCCAGACACACTGTGCAGTGAGCTCTTATTATCAGCATCTGACTGAGGACACCAGGCTCAGGGAATCTGGTGTAAGACACCAGGGATGCTCACTCAAAACAGACCAGCAAGAGTGCAAGCAGACAGTGGTCTGTGAGCTAGGGAGAAGGGCCTGAGAAGATACCAATCAGACACCTTGCCTGCACCTCCAGAACTGTGCCTCCTCTTCAGACCACCCAGTCTGTGGTATTTTGTTATGGAAATCCATGCAAATGAATTAAAGGGGAATGGGTATGAACATGGCATTAGGGTATAGTGCTTTAAGCCTAATGCCATGTGTGGGGATATATTGTATACCCTAATAAATCTGCCTGAAGATCAGAGAACAGAACAAGCCACTAGATTAAACATAGAGCCAGGCAGTGGTGGCACACACCTTTAATCCTAGCACTCAGGAGGCAGAGATCCACCTGGATCTCTGTGAGTTCAAAGCCACCCTGGACTATAAGAGATTGACTCAGTCTAGGAGAGAAACAGAGCCAGGCAGTGGTGGCACACACCGTTAATCCCAGTACTGGGAAGCACACATGCCATTAATCCCAGGAAGTGGTGGCTGGGCAGAGAAAGGTATATAAGGCTCGAGGAGACAGGAACTAAAGGCTTTTCAGCAGAAGTGTCTCTTTCAGCTAGAGGCTTTTTTGGCTGAAGCCTGTTCGGCTGAGGAAGCTCATGCGGCTAGAGGCCTATTGGCTGAGGCCTTTAAGACTGAGGAGTAGGTGAGGTGAGAGGTGGCAGTGGCTTGTTCCTTTGTCTCTCTGATCTTTCAGCATTTACCAATATCTGGTTCCAAGTTTTTTATTATAATACGGTTAGAAATTCGAACAACAGCCTTGTGGCAGAAGTCAGGTCCAAGTTTGAATTCCAGCTCAGCCCCTCACAAGGTGAATGACCCTGAGCAAATGATTTTGCCTCTGAACCTCCCATTCCTCCTTAGTTAGATACAGTGCAGGAGCTGGAGAGGGCAGCTGTAAAGTGCTCATCACCGTGCTACCATCGTCATTTCAGCCATTGACTCAAAAGGTGGATTTTATCCATGTTTTCAAGTGAGGAAAGTGACTTGTCAAGGACACACACTGACAGCCACGGTCTCCTGAGGAAGTCTAGAACCACAGAAGAACAGAGCAGGGCCATTGCTCCACCTTGTGGAAATCTAGCAAGCTCCTAGGACCAGAAGCCACAGCCACTCAAGGCCTCATCCTGTGCTCCTTCTATCCAAGGTTCTCAAGCAGCAGCTCCCTTTTTGACTGCTCTCACTCTGGTGCCCTGGCGTCCGACCCATCAATCACAGGGCATTCAGTGTGCCCACTTGATGCAGGACCATGAGCAGGGGACCTGCACTCACCTTGGAAATCTTCTTGTGGACTCTTGTGATACTTTGGAGGGCGTCCAATCCTGGAGAGAGAGGGACCAGGGCCGCAGCAGAGGATCAGTGGCTGGCCCAAGAAGACACGCAGTCCCACACCCGTGAAGCCCAGGACCTGACTCCCTGGCCTCCGCACCGGCCGTGATGGCGGGGCTTCTTCCTTGGGGACAAGTTAGGCAGGTTCTTCTTCCTGGCTGCAGTCTCCGAGTCCGACAGCTCTGCTTTCAGCCGGCTCTGGTTCCTCTCGGCCAGCGGGCAGCCAGAGAGGCAGTGGTGAGCTGTGAACTTGCCTGTGACATGGCCAGAGCCGTCACAGCCAGGAGTAGGGCACTTCCTGGGGAGATGAAGGCTTTGGTTGGGTGGACTTGCTTGTCTCTACAGAGCCCTCCCTAACCTAGGCCCTGTTTAGGTCCTGGGGAATGCTGATGGGTCTCACCCAACAGCTGTAAAAGACTCTCCCTGAACCATACCTGCCTAACTCTGGGCCTCAGCTGTTACTTTACTTACCGCTGATGAAAGCTGTATTTGGAGGGCCTCGTGTGGGGCAGGCTCCTATGGCTGAGAGGAGGGCAGCCCCCGGGTAAGACAGAGCTGGATTCTCTGGGTCCTACAGGGGCGAAAAAGAAGTCAGCATGGAGTCTTGGAGGTAGGGAAATGGGACAGAGAAGGGACAGTTTCCATGGGAGGAGTGGGGGTCAGCACTTGGGACTAGTTCCTTGGAGACCAGGCCCTAAGCCAAGCTGTGCCCAGTCCTGCCATTGGGTATCAGCTATCATGGGGGAAGGAAGGTGTGCCTTTTGTATACTTTGCTGGGACCTGTGGGCATGCCTTGGTTTAGTGTAGCAGGGAGTCCTGGGGGATAGAGGAATAGGCATCCCAGGCTCACTGTGGGCACTGGAGCCCTGGGAGGGTTGTCAGAGATTGGTGGAAAGAGCGGTGTCCTGAGAGTACACACGGAGAGGAGGCTCCAGGGGATGTCCTGTCTTGGAGCACCAGCCTGCGGGGTGGATGTCCGGGTGGTCGGCATCAATCCAGAAGTCATAGCTGTGACTCCAGCCATCAAAGTGGAGCTGGGAAAGAAAGGCCCTTGGGGGTCAAGTGTTGTTCTTGGAGCCCAGCTCAGTCAGGAGGTCCTCTGGGCTCCAAGGCGCCCTCTATGCCTAGGCCAAGGTCTCGGAGAAGACTAATACAGGGGCCATCTACACAGTAACTGCTCTTAGCCATGTGTTATCATCTCCATTAAGTCCTTGGGTAGGACAAGGATAATTAGACCCATTTTACAGATGCTAAGAGTAAGGCTTGTAGAGGAAAAGGGACCCTTCTAAGCCCACAACAGTGAATCACAGATAAGGAAAAAAATGAGATCTGGGGTCTTCAGCTCCCTATTTCATGCCATGCCTTTGACCTCTAAGCATTCTACAGAATTCCTGTCCCACTGACCTGTCCACTCCCCCAGGCCTAGAGTCCCAGAGCCACCTTTATCCGATGGTCCTCCACATCTTCAACGCTGGCTACCCGAATCAGTGCTGGGTTCCTGCGGTCTACAGCCTCCAGCTTCATGTTGACCAAGAAGCTGTGAGGGGGTCTCTGTGGGGAGAGAGGTACTTTCAGGATAACGTCCAGTTCTGAAGAGCCAAGGCTCCAAGAAGAGAGCCGCAGGGGAGACTGTGTCTTGGCCAAGGCCCTCCTCTGGCTTACTGACAGGATCACATCTTCCTAAACTCAGCTCTGGAGAAGGCAAGAGTCAATTTACCACTTTGAAGGCCCAAGTAGGCACAGCTGAGGTCCCAGTTTCCTCTAGATATTTCTCCCAGCAGAAGCTGTCAGGGTCTGGATAGTCTGGAAAAGAGAGTGAGAGCAGTATCTGAGCCAGCCAGGTGGCTGCGGGAACTCTCTGTCTCCAGTTGGGATCAAGAATATGGGGTGGTGGCGCCCACCTTTAATCCCAGCACTTGAGAGGCAGAGGCAGGAGGATCTCTGTGAGTTCAAGGCCAGCCTGGTCTACACAGCCAGTTCCAAGACAGCCAGAGCTACACAGAGAGACCCTGTCTCCAAAAACAACAGCCACAAAACAAAACAAAGGAACACAGATGGGGCGGAGGCTTTTGGAGAAGAAACTTCCCCCATGCAACCACAATTAGATGCTTGCACTAGATCCTGGGGCAGATAGGTCCGTCCTGGTGAGAACCAAGCACATAGGACCTCAAGAGCTCAGGATGGTTGGACTCCTAGCTCCCATCACATATGACCCGATTGTTCTTACTTAGTCTTATCCAAACCTCTGCTACACTTGGGCCAGCAATGGTCCCAAGAGGAAGAACATATGTCCTTTGCTTGAGACCCCTGCATGCTTGAGGTAGCTATCTAACTTTCTTTCCCTAAACTTCCAAGTGTCAAGGCTCCTAACTGTTCCCTGCTCTGATCCTAGAGGGCCTGCTAATGAGGTACAGGGAACATGTCTAACATGCTAAGAGACAAGGAGGGGGTGAGAGACAGGCCTGGGAAAGACGCATGTTCAGGCAGCAGCCTCACCTTGTGGAGGGGTCAGGGGCTTTCCTTGCTTCTGGCACCAGCCTACCGGGTGGATGTAGGGGCTGCTGGGATCACACCTGAAACCCAAGAGTATGTCATTGTCCCAGGAGAACTGGGCTGAGCCTGCTGTCCCCACAGCCTGGCACCAGGGACTTCCTCAGCCTCCTTCTTGGTGAGGGGTAGATGAGTGAGTAATGTTGGGTCAGAAAACCGCCACATTAACTGCAAACTCTATCCCGTCGTAATAGCTAATGAAGATCTATGGGGCGTGTGTGCACATCTGATGAAATAGGAAAAACTGAGTTATGTAACCTGGTACTCAGCTCAGATCCACAGGGCAGCTAGCTCACTACCCGCCCACCCCAAATCTGGACTGATAGCTGAAGAACTGGGTGGGGCCACATGGTGTCTGAGGTTACGGGGGATGCCTCCTGCTCCTGGTGCCTCTTCCCCCGCAGGTCCCAGTACCAGTAGTCATAAGTATCATCCCAGTTGTCAAAGTGCACCAGGAAACGACTGTCCACCACATCGGTCACACTGGCCACACAGACGAGGGATGGGTTCATGCGATCCACAGCCTCCAGCTTCATGCCCACCTGGAAGCCCACGGGTGGAGAGCTCTAGGAATAAGAAGAGGGCTGTCACAGGCAAGGCCAGGGTGGCTCGAGCTAGCCCAGAGCCACTGGCAAAGGCAGGAGCAGGTGGGGGTATGGGCATACATGGATGGCCTGGGAGTGGGAAATGGGCATCCGGGAGAAATAGGCTGGGAATGAGAGTTGACTGGAGCCCTCAGGGACTTCTGTCCTCCAAGTGCTATGTATTTACTGAGGACAAGTCTTCCCTACCCGGACAAGCCTTGCCAGGCTTGCCTGAGGCAGCTGGGGCAGTAGTGGGGTGGTGGGGAACAAAGTGGTGTTCCACCACTGAAGGGAGCGCCGAGTGAGGAGGAACTAGTACTGGCTGGGTGGTTCCCACAAGCAGGCAGACGCTTCAAAAGACAGCACCTCCTCATCTCTACATGCCTGCCTAAGATAGTTATTCTCTTCTTAGAAGTGACATCCATGACCCAGAACACAATGCCAGTTAATGGCAGGGCCAGAAGTCAAACAGTTGATTTAAAAAAAAAATCTTCATTTCCTGTCACTAGGAGGTGGGCCCCTATTAACCACCTGTTAACCCCAAATATAGTCTCTGGGGCCAGACAGGAATGGGAGAGTAACTGTCCCTGTGAACAGCATAACGGAGTCCCTGGCCCTTCAATATGGTCATGGGGGTGGGGGATACTCTACTACTAAGCTGCACATCCAGCCCCCAGTGCAGAAGTATTTTCAATGGGAGCTCCATATCTCTCAGACCCTTTGCTTGGGATTATAGGATACTTAACTCTTCAAGCTGCTACCTGCCTCTGAACAGATTAAAAACAGGAGGTGAGCTGGGGGAAATGTTAGCAGACAAAAAGGGAAAGGCTGCCAGAATAGGCGTTGACTTTAGACCAATAAGCCACAGAGTAAACCAAAGGAAGAACATGTGAGACGTGACAGGTTAGTGTCCAGGCTGCAGCAGTCAGCTAGGGCCTCTGGGGCACGGAGGGTGGAGAATTCTGCAGCAGCAGAGAATGCTATGGTTTGTGTGTCCTTCGAAGGGTCCTGTGCTGGAATAAGAGACTGAATCCTTATTTAAAGAATAGGAAGCAGGCTAGAGAGATGGCTCAGTGATTAAGAGTGCTTGCTGCTCGTCTGTAAGGACTGGAGTTCAGATCCCAGCACCTATGACCTGCAAATGTTCATAACTTCAGCTCCAGGTTCTGATGCCCTCTTCTGGGCTCTGCAGCACATAGGCATGTGCACAAACAACACACACACACACACACACACACACACACACACACACACACACACACTCATAAAATAAATCATAAAAAGAAATAAAGCTTGAGCCAGGCAGAGGTGGTGCACATTTTTAATCCCAGCACTTGCAAGGCAGAAAGGCAGGAGGATCTCTGAGTTCAAGGCCAGCCTGGTCTACAGAGTGAGTTCCAGGACAGCCTAGGGCTATGCAGAAAAACCCTGTCTCAAAAAACAAAACAAAACAAAACAAAAACAAAAACAAAAAACAAAAAACAAAGAGAAAAAAAAAAGCAAACAAGCTTGTGCTTAAATCCCTCTGACTTCCTGTGATCTCTTCCATACATGCCTTCCCCAGTGTGGGGTCATCTGCCATGAAGCCTCCTCAGAGGTTCAACAGAAAGAGTTGCTAATCATGGACTTCCTGCTTCTAAAGCTGCAGGGTAAGATAAGCTCTTTTCCTTCTGTATTAGTCAGGTTTAGAATCTTCGTTCTAGCAACAAAATGAATGGAGGGTTGCCGAGATGGTTCAGGGGGTAGAGGTACCTACCAAGCTGCACTGAGTTTGAATCCCTGGATCCACATGGTGGAAGTGGAAAACCCACTCCAAGTTGTCCTCTGACCTTCTCCAAGAGTGCTATGTGGCATGTGCATCACACACACAAAATACATTTAAAAAAAAGAAGTAATTTAAAAGAAAATGGATGGAGGCAAGATAGAAGGAGGA
>NC_050446.1:118673176-118740676 GCF_903995425.1 Onychomys torridus
TTCCTCCCATGGACAAGCCCCTTGTTCCCTCCAGTTTCCTGCATCCTTTCTCCTGGTAAGCTTTTAGTCTCATCTCCAAGCTCAAGCAAGTCCCAAAGCTCCCCTGTGTGGTTGCACAATCTATATACTATACACTGACATCCAGCCAGGGGCTGCATGGGGCTGATGTGCAGGCTGGGTTCCTTGCCAAACCATGTGGCTGTCTGCTGCTGGATATTTGCACGCTGTGTGAAGATGTGTCATTGTGAACAGCCAATAGCTAGGCAGGGGACGTTAGGTGGCAGAGAGGGAAACTGAGGGGATGAATCAAGGCACATGAGAGATGTCATTGAGACACACAGTTGGACATACAGAATGGAGGAGAGGTAAAATACCATGTGGCAAAATGTAGATGATTAATAGAAACTGGTTAAGTTATAAGAGCTGGTTGGAAACATGCCTAAGCTAAGGACAAGCATTCATAATTAACAATAAGTCTCTGTGTCATTATTTGGGGGCTGGCAGTCCCAAAAGGAAGTCTGACAAGAAAGTACAACTACTTTGGCGCCCAACATGGGGTCATGTATATCCACACAGAGCCCGAGAAAGCTGAAAAAAAAGTCATGGAGCCAGACATGACTTCTTAGTAACTGCCATCTCCCAAGCAGGCCCAGTGCTAGCAGTGTACAGAGATGCAGCTCTTTTGAGAGGCCCTGCTGTGCAGCTGAGCACTTGAGCAGCCTGCACTCTACTCAGCACTAGGTACAAACTGCAGCACAGACACAACAACCTCCCAGAACTGAGATGGTTAGGCGAGGTGTGGCTGGGACAGGTGTGGCTGGGACAGGTGTGGCTGGGACAGTCAGGTGTGGCTGGGACAGTCAGGTGTGGCTGGGACAGTCAGGTGTGGCTGGGACAGGTGTGGCTGGGACAGTCAGGTGTGTCTGGGACAGGTGTGGCTGAGACAGTCAGGTGTGGCTGGGACAGTCAGGTGTGGCTGGGACAGTCAGGTGTGGCTGGGACAGGTGTGGCTGGGACAGGTGTGGCTGGGACAGGTGTGGCTGGGACAGTCAGGTGTGGCTGGGACAGTCAGGTGTGGCTGGGACAGGTGTGGCTGGGACAGTCAGGTGTGGTTGGGACAGTCAGGCGTCGTTGGGACAATCAGGTGTGGCTCCCACCACTGCCTGTGGACCTGAAGAGGACAGAGTCAGCCACCAGCGCCATGTGCTTAGCCAGCCACACAGTGGAGTGCCTGACCATTTAAAGTTTGTTTCCCATAGTCAGAGAAGGCTGCAGACTTTGCAGAGAAGGCTGCAAAAAGTCAAGTCCATGCTGAGAAAACCTCTGAATAGGTACAGGATGCTTGAAAATGTGCTTAGATGCTGAAGAAAGAAAAGAAAATGGATAAAGTCATAGAAAAAATAGTTTAAAAATTAAAGTCTTTAAAGAGAGAGTAAAGTAATATAAAATAAATAAGCCCCAAGAGGATGGGAAATATAACACAGGATGTCTGGATCCTGTATAGCACTTTAAATTTTTTAAATGCTAATGAACAAAAAATGGCAGCTGCTGAGAGATATTGGATTGTGGGAAAAACTACTGAATTAAACCAGAGATATAAATATTTTAAGAATGTCTTAACTTTAGAATGGAAGCAAAAAAATGTTCTGTGTTTGGGGAGAGGTGTGCCTTTGTTTCCACAGGAAACAAAAAGCTATGGATTCCTTCAAAATTAATAAAGATGAGATTTAATTGGGGGAAACCTCCTGAAAATCTTGGCTGCAGACATGAAGGAAGAAATCAAGAAAAACTGTAAGACAGGTGACGTATAAAGTTGATCCCTGGACATGGGAACAGCTCTCAGACTGGATGAGACATGATAAATCTTGTTAGCTACAGAGTTCTCATGACTTATTATTACATGCCATATTTTCATATGGCAAGGATGAAGATTTATATTACAGTTTGATTATACCATCCAAATGGACTTAAAAAGTTGACAGACGTCTTTTACCTGCTCAAACATGGAACAGAGAATCATCTTCATGTGATTTGTGCACACTGCACATTCCATACTTGTGTTAATGCAGATATGTATGTTACCTTTAAAAGTTTCTGTGTTTTCAGGGGAAAAAAAAAGGACCAGACATCAATGGAGACAAGTAGCCCAGGTGATCTAGCCTCTCAGAATGTCTTTGTTGCAGTTTCCTCAACAATTTGTATCCAGAACAACTTCAAAGCAGCTAGCTGAGATGGTCCAGCCTCACAGACTATCCAGCCAGGACTTCAGTTAAGCCCTGCACTTTCCCAATACACAGAGACTAGACAACAAATGGATACAGCTAGCTCTCCCAGGACTTAACCATTATCCCAATTTTCTCAGAGTCCCCTGAAGAGGCCATCACCCCCAGATAACAGGAAGTAATTTTAAGAACATGATGCCTACATTCCTGAGAGATGGGGTCAGTGGTTTGGGATATTTGTCATTGTTTAGGGGTATTGGTTGTAAATTGTTACTGCTTATGGTAAGGGAGGATAAAAGCAAGGGAGGTTAGATTCAAGGATCTATTTTCCAAAAGAAGAAGTGGTGATACAGAAATGACAGGATAAAAGGATAGATTATTAAATCTACTTTTAAACTAAAAAGTAACTATCAATCTCAAATATTTTACATTGGTATGGATTTTTGTATATTTATACAAATTTAAGATTATTTTTGTTATAACATGCTGTATATATGTTTCTACTCTTGTTTAAGGTATTTTTGTATATTGATAAAAATTTAAGGTTATTTTTGTTATAACACACTGTAAGGTAATATACCTATGTGGCTCATTTAAAAATGTAATGTAAAGTTCTAGTTCTTGAAAGCTATTATTATAAACTGTTTAGGATAATTTCAAAATGCAGGTTATGGTTGGGGATTTAGCTCAGTGGTAGAGCACTTGCCTAGCAAGTGCAAGGCCCTGGGTTCGGTCCTCAGCTTAAAAAAAAAAAATGCAGGTTAGTAGTTATCTATAACAATCAAACTTGTAGTCAAATTAGGTATGTTTTCAAGGTCAAACAGAGACATTTTTAGATAGAGAGATGTTTTTCAACACTTCAGAGACTTACCAAATATAGCATTTAAGATGTTTTAATAACATAAGGCTTTTCATGACAGCATCAATTTACTTCAGAGATGATGGGCATTGAAGAATCTCCATATGGAGTTTGCTTTCAATGTGGCAAAGCCAGCCATTGGGCAAGAAACTGCCCTTGCCTCAATTGCTTACAGTATGCTGTCCACACTGGACAAGCAGGACACAAAAGAAGGTGACTGCCAAACTTTGCCAAGACAGGGTAGGACAGTTCTTCAAAATTTTCCTGCTTCACAAAAATGTCTGTCAGATATTCTAGGCCTGTAGGCCCAAGATAGATGCCCCAACGTTGCAGAGGAATCTTGGGTGACTGTCCAGGCAGCCAGCTGTTTCTGTCATTTCTATAGTTTTGGAAGTTGTTTTCTCTGTACTTCCTGTTTACTCAGGTAATATTATATCCTTACTCAGGTGTTTGATGGGGTTGAAGATTAGATAGTTATACTGTTTTCTTTGTTACCAGGTTCAAAAAGAAACTTACAAAAGAGATATAAAGTTTATAAGGTTGAGAGACATAAAAGCTTAAGTCATCCATCTAAGAAAATGTTTTTAGGTCTAAAAAGATACTTTTAGATTGGTAATACAAGTTATAATAGAAGGCATTACATGTAAAACTTTGGACTTATCAAGAGAGATAGATAATAAAGTAATTTCTCTGAATTGCCAAATACAAATGGACTGAGTATTGTAAATGTAATTCTTACCTGATAATTGTTCTTATTGTATATAGTTTTACTATGTCAGAGTTAAAACATTTCCTTTTTATTTAGACAAAAGGGGGAAATGTTGTGGGATATTTGTACAGTGTGTGAAGATGTGTTGTGATTAGTTTAATAAAAACCTGAATGGCCAATAACTAAGCAGAAGAGGTTACATTGGATGTCTGGGCAGAGAGAGAAACTGAAGGGATGAATCTAGGCACATGAGAGATGCCAGTGAGACACAGAAGGAGTCGGACATACAGAATAGAGGAGAGGTAGAAAGCCATGTGGCAAAATGTAGATTAATAGAAACTGGTTAAGTTATGAGAGCTAGCTGGAAACAAGCCTAAGTTAAGGCCAAACTTTCATAATTAGTAAGTCTTTGTGTCATTATTTGGGGGCTAGCAGTCCCAAAAGAAACTCCGACAAGAAAGTCCAACTACAACTAACTGTCTACAGTGAAGAAGGAGCCCTCTTCTGACTGGTCTGCAAATAAGAGGCATCTTTACATGATTTGTGTGAAGGCATCACAGAGGCCAGCTGTAAAACGGATCCTCTCTGGCTTTCAGAAGTGTTCCTTTGCTTGTTCCTGCTTCCTCAGATGCCCTTGGCAAGCTCAGCCTGGTCAAAACCAACCTGGAAACTACAACACCAAAGCTTGTGGCCCTTCTGGTGCTGTGCATCCCAGACAGTGGCACCTCCATCCAGTCATCTAGCCAGAGAACTGGCACTGACCTGTGTGCTTCTCTACTCCCCAGAATCCTCCAGTCCTGCTGATTCCAACTCCTGTGTCTGCTGAGTCTCTCTCCACCTCTCCTTATTGAGTCCTTGCTCTGAACCAGACCAAGATCCTCCTTCTTGATCTTTCTGTTCCAAACTTATTACACTTCCAAAACATCTCTGAAGTAAAGAGTTTTGTTTTTGTTTTTTTTTTAAAGTCCTACAGTATCTTCTCATTTCCAACTAAAGAACAACACCACACACAAAACCAGGAAAGCCCTCTGTGAGCTAGCCACTCCTTCCTGCTCATGCTTCACCATGAGCCTCTACACCTCTGTCTCTGTGGCTTTGCACAGGCTGAACCCTCTAGCTCGGGTATCCTGCTCCACAATTTTCTCCCATCCTCCTATCTTTTCCTCACCCTCTAAGACCCAGACCCAGCTATATCATCTAGCTAGGGCTTCACAAGGAGTAGATGTTCAACAAGTGTTCATTATATGATTAGAGAAAAGATGGATGTACCATGTCATGAAATGGCTGACTGCATGTGGCAGTTGTCCTGTGAAACAGTTTTGTGTTTACATATTTCACATGATACCTGTTGTATGATATAAAACATACCATTATGTAATATATAACATATCATACTGGGTCTTTTTGTTTGTTTTTGTTTGGTTGGTTTTTTTGTTTTGTTTTGTTTGGTTGTTTTCAAGACTAGGTTTCTCTGTAAAGCTTTGTGCCTTTCCTGGTTCTCACTCTGTAGACCAGGCTGGCCTGGAACTCACAGAGATCCACCTGCCTCTGCCTCTCAAGTGCTGGGATTAAAGGCGTGCGCCACCACCGCCCAACTTCATACTGTTATATGATAGCTACTTGTCTACATATCCATCTCTGCAACTGTGAGCTCCTTAGGTGAGTCCTAGTGTCTAGCTCACTCTGAATGCTCAGCTCCATACACAGTGGACAATATCTAGAGATAGAGGGAGAAGATGTAGCAAATAGGATGCCAACATTCATGAGCCATCTAAGACTACATAGTGAGATCCTGTCTAAAAGACAGGTGGAGTGGGGAGAGAGGACTCGGTCATGAGCGCAGTGCCCTCATGAACATGCTGCTATTGAGGAATTATTCTGAAAAGTAGAATTTGGCATGGATATCTGGATTAGGAGCTTCAGTCAAAAAGTGTCTCTACAGCTGAGCATGGCAGTATATGCCTGTAATATCAGCTCTACAGAGGCAGAGGCAAAGTTATCCTGAGATACATAGTGAGTCCCAGGCCAGCCTGGGCTTATCAAACGAGAAGATGTCTCAAACAAACAAACAAATAAGAATCAGAATGCATTTCTAAGCTGGGTGAGGTGGCTTTTGTCTGTAACTTAGGATCTGCAGAGCAGAGGCAAGAAGACTGTAAACTGGAGACTAGCTGGAGCCAAAGGTTAAGACCTTGTCTCAAAAAACAAAAATACCTCACTAAACCAGATGGGATGGTACATGTCTTATAATCTTAGTGCTTAGCTGAGGCAGGAGAATCATTCCTTTGAGGCCAACCTAGGTTGTATAGTGAAACTCTGAATCAAAAAACAAAAGGCCTAGGAGTGGTGGCACACATCTTTAATCCCAGTACCAGGGAAACAGAGGTAGATGGATCTCTGAATTTGAGGCCAGTCTGATCTATGTAGCAAGTTCCAGGCCAGCCAGAGCTACACAGTGAGACCCTGTTTCAAAACAAAACAGAAAATCATCCTAAAAAGCCAAAAGGAATTCTGAAAGAAAGAGATGGGGAGGAAGAGGAAGAGAGGAAGAGAAAGCAGAGGAAGAGAGGAAGAGAAAGCAAGTGAGAAGCAAGAGAGTCCCTGTTAGTTGATTCCTGGCTGGTGTCTATACTGAACTACACTCATATTCTCAGGCCCCTCCCAATTCCGTATGTCACTATAGCATTTTAACATAGAGTCAGCTGCTTACATCCAATTTAAAAATAAGCAAAGGTCTGAGTTTCTCCAAAGAAAATACATAAATGGCCAATAAATTCATAAAAGATGTCCAACATATCACTTACTAGTCATTAGGAAAATACAAATCCAAACAACAGGGAGATAGCATGCCACCCCCACAGGATGGCTAAGATGGGAAAAACAAAGAGATGTCACTAAGTGTTGAGGACAGGGATAAGCTAGAATTCTGCACATTCTGTCAGGGATGTAAGACTACAGTATAGCCACTTTGGAAAACAGCCTAATAATGTATCCCAATGATAAACACAGAGTTATTATGTGAAAGAAAAATTCACTCCTACGTATATGCCCAATAGAAACGAAGCATAAATCTAAACAAAACTGTGTACAATAATTCAGATAAGAGAACATAACAATCTAAAATAGAAGCAATATGCCCATCAATTGATGGATAACCACAGTATGGATGTCATTCAACAAAAGGGAATAAAGTCCCCATGGATACTAAAATATGGCTAGACCTTGATACCACCATGCTAAAGCAAATGAAGTCAGCCACACAGGACAACATGCATGATGCCATTTGATTTTTGTTTTTTGTTTTTTTCAAGACAGAATTTCTCTGTGTACCCCTGGCTGTCCTGGAATTCACTCTGTAAACCAGGCTGGCCTTGAACTCACAGAGATCCACTTGTATCTGCCTCCCAAGTGCTGGGATTAAAGGCGTGTGCCACCACTGCCACCACATGATGCCATTTGAATGAAATGGCCCAAACAGGCAAATTTAGATGTAGAAAGCAAACTGTTGGTTATTTGGGGGAGGGGGATAAAGGTGGTTTGTGGGGATGACCACTGGTGGGCACAATTCACCCACCAAACAGGCATTCTTTGAGAACCCACTCTATACCAGGCTGTAGGCTAAATGTCCAAGACACAGTGATTAATAACCTTAGTCTCAGGCTAGCAAGATGGCTCAGTGTGTAAAAGCACTTGCTACCAAGCCTGATGACCAATCATTGATCCCCAGTACCCATGTGGTGGAAGGAGAGAACTGACTCCGGAAAATTGTCATCTGACCTCCAATAGGCTCCGAGGCACATGTGCCTCCCCCCAATAGACAAATGTAATAAAACTACAAATAAAAGATAAATAAATTCAGGCCCTGTGTTGATAAATTTAAGTGTTTGGGGA
Organism: Onychomys torridus; assembly: GCF_903995425.1. NCBI lineage: Eukaryota > Metazoa > Chordata > Mammalia > Rodentia > Cricetidae > Onychomys > Onychomys torridus. Next base: position 118,680,858 of record NC_050446.1, read on the forward strand.
GGAAGACATAAAATTGCTCCATATATGGTTACCAGCATGATAAGCTCTGCTTATCCAGCTGACAGCTGTCCCCTGGGACTGTAGAAATACGAACAGCAGGCCTGAGAGCTAGCTAGGAAGGGCCTCTTTCTTAGAACCAGAAGATCAGGAAAGGGGCCCCAAAAGGAAGGTCAGGCTAACAAAAAGTGTGAGCTTACCAATACCACCAAGGGGAAGTAATACTACATGCTCCTCAAGTCTTCAGAAACAAAGCCCAGGCTTCCCAGTAGGGCCTCCTCACAGCTGAATAATCCAAGATGAACAACCCCAAGAATAAACATATAGTCATGCACAAACCACAAGTGGTCTCACTCGGTCTCTTTCTCATCCACTAACCTGTGCTCACATGTACCATATACAACCACAACCATGACCCACACTTCAGTCCACACCCCAAAAAGTATATAAACACTTTACGTAAACAAATACACACAGGCCACCATACCCAGCTGGCTCCTGCTCCACTCTTCATTCTCTGGGGTGTTGGCAGTAGGCTGTCTCTCTGGATCTTTTCCTTCTCCTTGCTTCTGCAGAAAGAAAGCCTGACTCCAGCTTCCTGTCCTCATGGGTTGGGATGTAAGTTTAGCCTCTGATCCCTGGCCCCTGCCTGGCTCTCTGGTCCAGTGTTATGCCCGAAATCGAAAGAGTTTCCTCTAGGGCACTGCAAGATGTCTGCTCTTTCAGTCAGTCATTGCTTGAGTCTGGACCACTGGGGGAGGTATGGATTCATGTGAGTACACACATGTATCCTTGTCACACGGCCTGACTACAACTTTCATTCCCAGATGGGGAAACTGAGTATATAAACATCTGCTCTGTGCTGATTTTACCTGCCTCAGAGAACCTTCCTGCATCTACAGCTTCAGCCCTGTGTTTCTTGACCTCTCATTTCAGTACTAGACTCCAGAGGTTTCTTTTTCCATGGCCACACATCTACTTAGAGTGCCAGTTCCCTTGTGTGTGCTGGAACCTTGACACCAGGCCAGGATGGGAGCCACAGAAAATTAGGAGAGTGATTTGTAGGAGGTGTGGTCAGGAGGTAGAGGCAGAAAGATAGGGGTTAAGGCCAGTCACATCTACTGAGTAAGTTCAAATCCAGCCTGGGCTATATACTAAGTGATTCATTCCTTCCTTCCTTCCTTCCTTCCTTCCTTCCTTCCTTCCTTCCTTCCTTCCTTCCTTCCTTCCTTCTTTCCTTCCTCCCTCCCACCTTCCTTCTTTCCTTCCCTCCCTCCTTTAATTAGGTCTAATGCCTGATTCAAAATGGAACCAGAAAATATGGGAGTAGGTCACAACAGGAGCACCAACACCCGTCTTGGATTGAGAAGACTACAAAACTGAGGCTCCAGCTTCACACTTCTCCCCCGAGCCCCTCTTTTTACCATGGCCTCTGGCTCCGATTCCTCTGACGGGCTCTGGTACTCCCTATGTTTCCTCTTCTTCATGGGTTTTAGGAGCTCAGAAGCGATGGTACAGCCTGAGTTTTCTACTATGACTGACCTACAAAAGGAACAGTCTCATTTGAGAAAAACAAAACAACAATAAAAAAAAAAAACCCAAAACCCTATACATTTTGTGGTATATAGTGGATCCATATTTTCCTAAGCACGGAGCCGGAAAGGGACCTTAAGGTCTAAAACCCGGGCGAGAAAGGCTGTAACCCTCGTTCTTACCGCTTCTGAAAAGGCGGAGGGCAGCGGTCACCTGAAGAACCAAGGTCTGGGGCAGTGCCTTGTTGAGGCCCACAAGTCTGGCACTCACGGGAGCTCGCGTCCTTTGGGGGTTCCCGAGAGGTGACTTCTTGAGGGCTCCGGTGGACATTTTCTGTGGGAGCCCACTGGGCCTTAGTCTTCCCACCCCTGGACAACCACATCCAGGCTCCGCCCACATCCCTACAGCCCATCTCCTTCAAGCCTTCTCTACTTAGGACTGACTCCGGTTACATCCCCATCCAAGAGTCCTCAGGGAGCTCAAGCCTCACCTACCCACGCATTGCCCTGGGGAGTAGGATCCTACCAGGGTGCTGGGTGCCTGTATCGCCTCCAGTAGGGCCACCTTCATGTCTGACCAGCCCTTCTTGCTGTCGTTCTGGGCATGGTGGTCGTTCTACTCCCATCATATTCAGTGGCGCGTACTCGCTTATCCGGAACTGGAAGATGCAGAAAATTCTGAGGACTGTGACTTCTACACTAGCTCTCCACCCACCTTGGGTCACACACACTTTATTTTGCTCTGCCAGCAACACTTCAGGTCTATAGACTCCGCCCACTCTCCCCCCAACCACGCCCCCACCTACAGAGCCAGTCCCTGGATGACTCACTAAACCACGCCCTCCACCCTCAGACTTTCCGCCTCAAGCCCCGCCTTAAACCCACATGCCCCGCCCCACAGCTGCCAATCCTCTTGGACACTAACCCGCAGGCCACTCCCAGCTGAAGGTGTGGAAACCCCTGTCCAATCCAGAAGCCTGACTGTGCTATTGGTCCCTGGCCCGGTGCTTAGCTGTGGCATAATGGTGGCGGTAACTGGTTCACTGCTGCTAGTCACACGCTCCAGGGTGCCCACATGGACTGGTTCCCGGGGATAGGACACATCCAGGGCAGTGCTGGGCATACCAAGGGTGGCTGCATTGGCTAGAAACAGATACTCAGTAAGACAGGACACAGATGAGCCTGGTGACCCTGCCTCCTGCCACACGTGTGTATGCAGGTGAAAAGCAGAGCATGGTGGCACATGCCTTTAATCCCTGCAGAGGCAGGCAGATCACTGAATTCGAGGCCAGCCTGGTCTACAAAGTGAGTTCCAGGACAGCCAGGGCTACACAGAGAAACCCTGTGGCAAACAAAACCAAACAAAACACAATTAATAAAAAGATAGAAAATTGTCATCCCTGTCTGCCCTCTACCCACACCCTCTGGAGCAAGAATGTGACCTCCAGACCTCTAACTTTGACTTACTAGGAATAATAAAGGCAGTTGCAGGTAGGTGAGGATGGGAACCTGTGCTGTCTCTGGCCACCAGGTGCACACTGACCTCCCCTGTGGAAGACCCCTTCAGTGTCCTTAGTATCTCCATTTCTGTGCGCCCCTCCATCCAGAAGAGTCTACAAATCAAACACAGCCACCAGGATGATGAGGATGGGGAAGGAAGGGGCTTTTTGGAGGAGAAACTGGTCACTTTCACATCAGCATCATGCTGAGAAAGGTCTCATCTCTGAGAGGAGTAGAATGTCCTAGGACACTAGCACAGGTCTGACTCCTGGCCTTCACCCAGGTTATTGACAGAACTCTGGCCAGGCCCTGCGTCTTCCCCTGCCCATTATTTGCGAGGATGGGCGTAATGGCATGTGTGAGGGTACCATACACAGTGTGTACAGAAATGGCTTAGAGGGAGTATGATTCAGGCCAAGGTTGTTTTGGCCAGTGACAAAGCCCAGGCTAAGTCCAAATAATCTCTTTCTTGAGCCCCAACTTCCATTCCCTTTCTTTGAAAACTCAAAGTCTTCAGGTACCATATTCTACTCCATCCAAACAGGGTTGGTCCTTGTAGAAGTGACATCTTTCCTCATCTTGTTCTTTTGTGTTTCCCTGTACACTACTCTCACCAAACCCAAACATAGCCGTGAATGATTAGTTTAAAGAGGGGTATAATGCCTCGGTGGAAGACTCTCTTGAACAAATGCACGTACCTGAATAGCAAAAGGGTAGCATATGAAAACCCAGTCAGCACAAGGTCCAGAAGCTGGAGGTATAAGCTTATTGGCAAAGCACTTAACTAGCATGCATGAATCCTGTGTTCAAATCCAGCAGCAGAGGGGTTGGGGGATGGAGAAGAGGAGGGGAGGAGAGGAGAGAGAATAGTATTCTGTAGCATGATTGCTACTCAGCTGTCCCTTAGGAGCCCTGGTTTAAATGGTAAGGAAGGAGCATGAGGCTGAGTCCAGGATAGAGTCTTGAGTTAGATGCTCAGCTTCTCCACATTTTCACCTGTGACTCCAGAGAAGCAGCTTTCCCACTCTGGGCCTGAGTTTTCTTTTCTTTGCCTTTTTTTAAAAAAACACATGGGATATTTATTATATATACAGTGTTCTGTCTGTGTGCATCCCTGCAGGCCAGAAAAGGGCACCAGATCTCATTACAGATGGCTGTGAGCCACCATGTGGATGCTAGGAATTGAACTCAGGACCTCTGGAAGAGCAGCCAGTACTCTTAACCTCTGAGCCATCTCTCCAGCCCCCTTTTCTTTGCCTTTTTTGTTTATTGTTTGAGAGAGGGTTTCTCTGTGTAGCCCCGGTTGTCCTGGAACTCATTCTCTAGACCACGCTGGCCTCGAACTCACAGAGATCAGCCTGCCTCTGCCTCCTGAGTACTGGAATTAAAGGCATACACCACCACTGCCTAGTGAGCCTCAGTTTTCTTAACTGTAAAATAAAATAAAGGTGGTAATGGCACCTACCTGAAGGGGCTTTGGTGAATGCTGGCTGTGAGGTTAGTGAAACCAGCAAGTCTTTGACAAATAGAAATCCTCTCCCTTTAGACAGACACTCCAGGTTGTTTGGCAGCTTCTAACCAATACCATGGACACTGCCCACTTGCAAAATCAGGTTGCAATGGCTGCTGTCTTGTGCCCACCCTCCCTCTCTCTCTTTCTTACTGTTCTTGTGTGCTCATTTATTTCCAAGAGTTTCCTCCCTAAAATGGAATACATTACAGATGTCTATCATTGCAAGTATAAAGCCATGGTATAAACAGATAAGGTCAGATATGTGACCTAATTTAAGAAGCATTCAACCCAAACAAGATGAATTTATAATCCAGAATTCCCCAAATTTCAATCCAATTTCTTTTGCTTTTTACAACTTAGAGATATTGACTTTCATTTTATATGTACAGTTGTGTTTACTGGAATGTATGTCTGTGCACCACGTGCATGCAGTACCTGCTGGGGCCAGAAGAGGGCTTCTGATCCCCCTGAAACTGGAGTTCCAGATGGTTGCCAGACACTATGTCGGTGCTGGGAACTGAACCTGGGGCCTCTGCAAGAGCAACAGGTGCTCTTAACCCTGAGCCATCTCTCCACCCATGCCTTTGTATCACTTTAATTTTTTATTTAAAATACTGACGATCATGAAGAGTGGCTGCTTATTCAAAGAACTCTTTCAAAAGCCAGTCCCATGTGTCTCAGAGAAGCAGCTGAAGATGCCCTTTCTGATTGGGCTTGCTGTCTGCTCTCAGCAAGTCCTGGAGAACCAATGAAGTGCCAGCATTGCTTTATGCTCTGGGGACACTGGTGCTATCAAGACAAAGGGCTCTCATGAGGCTTATACCTTAAAGATAAAGGATGAGGGTGGAGCTGGAGACATATTTGAAAGTTGTTGTACACAAATGATATTTAGGACATAGAGGGGAATGCAGAGAAAAGAGTGGAGCACTGGCACACCAAAACAATTACAGGTTGGGAGGGCAAAGGAAATCCAGTGCCAGTGTGAGCAAAGCCTGCAGCGATGGGAGGAGTCAGAGGAGGCCCCCCTTCTGGAGACTAAGGGAGACAACTGTCAGCCATCAGCCTCAGGTTCTCCAGAATTGGCCAGGGTACTCTCATTCATATGTTCTCTCCCCAAGTCAGCTCTAGATGATCAGGTGACAGAGGGCTACAAAAGCCCCATCCCTTTACCTTCATTCAAGGCATCTCTGCAGGGTTGTCTCAGGTTTAGGGCGTCCTGCTCCACAGGCTGAGGCCTCTGTTGAGAGTCTACCAGCATTTTACCATCTCTGTTCCATCTTGCTGGCTTCACAAGGCTACTCCCACAAACCTACACTTAAATCTGTGTTTCCAGGGAACCCTACTTAAAACGAGGGTAGTTGCACAGAGATGTTCAATAAAAAATTTTTTGAATGTGTCCACACTGCTGTCTCTTGCTGTCTGTCAAGCTTTCCACACACACTCCACCCAGAGCCCTTTGAGGGCTTGTATACAGTAGACACCCAATAAATGCCCTGGTGGTAAGTGTTGGGGAGAGGGGAGATAGTGCTGGAGGCACACAGAACTTGGGGAGGGTCCCCTAGCTCGCTCCCGCCAAAGCTGCAACATAACGCTAGCTAGCGGGTGGAAGAGGCCCTGAGCGGTTGGAGTGTCCAAACCCGCCACCAGCCTCCCCAGACTAACTAATGCAGACAGTCGCGGGCGGGGCGGTCACTGATCCATACGCTCTGCAGAAGGGTTACTTTTTTTAAACGCCAAAATGGCGGAATTCTTTAGCTTTTTCTTTCCCGCTTCATAGCCATTTTTTTTTTTAAATCTCATTTTCTGTTAAAAATATTGAAAATTAATGACAGTGGAAAGTTTGCCAAATGGCCTGTGGAAACCCCAAACTCGCCCTCCACACCCTCTCATTAATGGAAACTCTTAATTGATTACATCTCTTTGCAAGGCCGAGCCTCTGTCCTCCCCGCCGCTCTGGATGCAGATAGCAGTGCCCGTGGGCTTGCTCGCCCGGCATCCCGCAGCCCCCACAGGCAGCGCCCATCCTTTGGTCTGCGGAGCCACCTCCCCAGCCAGTGGTCGGTGCGGCAGGCGCTGGGAAAGGACCTGGGGCGGGGCCCACAGGACACCAGCACTCGCCGTGCTGGCCGGCTGGGACCCGGGTGTCATGTTCTGGGAGCACCCAGCCCGAGCCCACCGACCCGTGCTTACCTGCAAGGCTAGCGGGTGCAGCCCGCGCCAAGTGACCGTGGGAGCCCGGTGCGGCGCGCGCCTGCGCACACGGGCGCGGGGGGGGGGGGGGGGCGTTCCCTGCAAAGCGCAACGCGGAGCTCCTTAGCCGCCTAGTCTGAGCGGCCACGGACCCATGTTGCTGCTTTGCTTTGGGTCGGAACCCGGGGGTGGGATGCAGGCAGGCTTAATTGCCGCTTCCCCACGGGACCCGCTAGCTTCTCAGGAGAAGTGGGTAGAGATTCTTACAGTATTCTGGGAAACACGGAGCCTGGAGCAGCACCCAGCCTGATGGACCTCCAGCTGAATGGTCTGTACCAGGCAAGGCGCACCCCTGCATACACCTGGGTCCCACATTTGGAGAAGGGGACTTCAGGAGTTTTGGGCAACTCTGCAAGGACGGGTGAAGAGCACGCACAGCAAGAGCAAGGAAGCCTGGCACCATGCAGGTCTGGCCTTGAGCTTGCCTGGCATGAAGGACCCCAGCCATGCCAGCCTATGGGTGACCCACTGCCACTGGCTGATGTGTCCTGGCAACATCACTGTACCTCCTGCACTTCCAGTCATTATTGGAAGACTGTCATGCTGTGTCATGACATGAGTTCAATAATGGTTCCTGTTGTGTTGACTCCAATAAGTCACCAGCTCCTCTTTTGCCGTCCATTTCCCTAACTCATGGTCTCTACCAGACCTCTACTTTCATTGGTTCTTATTCTGGCTCCAGGGCTGTAACGTCACACAGACTTGAGTAATTCAAGAGTTTAGGAGGGCCTGTGCTCTAGGATGAAGGAAACCCACCAGTTTTTAGTATTCCTAGTTCCTAGCAGAGTGGGTACTAATTAATAAATGTCTTCTGATTGACTCTTCAGTGGCCCATTTTCCCCTTACACACTGGTTTTTAATTTTACCCCCTTATTTCACAGAAAAAGAAACAGGTCTATGTGGCTCTTAGGTGGTAGCCATCAGCCAAATCCTTAGACTCCCAGACTAGATGAAAAATAGTTTACTTAAATGGTAAATTCTCCCAATTGCTGTGATCAACAGTTTAAAGTTATGCAGATTTTAACTGTTTTTTATGTGTCCTGTCTGGCCTCAATGGTTTTAATCACGTTTTGTGTTCATAGGGACAAGATTAGTCAGAAAAAGGAAGGAGGCTGCCATAATCATAGAAGCCTCTTTAAACACACCAACACACAACCATCACTCAGTTGTCCTTTATCTCTATTCAGACTCTAAGATTCCAAGATGGTTAAGTATTAAAGTGGTAAACCTATTAGAACACATGGTTTCTTAATTACAAATCCATCTTTTAGTGATTCAAACAGATGCATAGAATTTGAGCAGGTGGTATCCAGAAACAGCTCACACAGACTTCAGTTGCTATTTTCTGCCCATTTACATCCTCATCAGTCTTAATGCCTGTTGTTCATTCCAACACCTTCAGGGATGGAGAACTGCTTCCAAGCTGATGTCATGTGGGCAGCTCTGTTCCTATGCTCACTTTACCCTCTGGTCCCAGCTTGCCTTTAGGAGAGGGTGAGCAAGTCCAACGCTTCTTTCACATTCCACCCCCTTCACAAGAAGGGGCCCAGATGGTGTTGGCACAGAGAAGCATGGAGGAAACTTGTTTGGAAGCAGCCCACACTTGTTTCATTAGGAGTTGAAGTCATTGTTGCAGCAGCCCAAGGGTCTCAGAATAACAGGGTTTTGCCCTTCACATGTGGAAACATTTTCTGCTTCCACAGACACGTCAGACTGTACAAAACTGGAACTCTTCTAACAGACACCTAAAAAGGCTACATAAAAATATCACAAGGGGGCTTAGAGAGGTGGCTCAGTGGTTTAGAGCACTTGTTGCTATAGCAGAGAACCTAGGTTTGCTATGTGGCTCATAACCATCTGTGACTCTAGTTCCAGAGGATCTGATGCCAACTTCTGTGGTACACATGCATACATACATACTACGTACAGACATGCAAGCAAAACATTCATACACATAAATTAAAAATATTACAAGAAGCAAGCAAAACAGAAGGATTGGAAGTAAATTCGTTGAGTTGTAAGGGGAAATTGTAGTGGGTAGCCATCTCAGCCTTGGCCTGGAAGTTCCAACATTGAGGCTTCGTAATGATCACGCCCACAAGGCGGGGCTGAGGGAGGAGGCTGAAGACCCAGGATCGAGAGGAGAGGCTTCGCTTGGTTCCGGGACCCTGGATGCTGGAGGTAGACCGAGCAGAGTTCTCCAGAGAACACCACTGGACTGCGCCATACCTTTGCCAGACCCTATAACCTATCCCTTCATTTGTAAGTTACCTCACAAAATAAACCTCCCTTTTAACTATGTGGAGTGGCCTTAATAATTTCACCAATATTTGGAGCCCAACGTGGAAATTGTCAGGAGCTGCAGCAGCACACAGGAAAGCAGCAACTCTGCCCTGGCACCTCTTATTGTGGAGGTAGTTTGGGGATTGGGCAAGGCCCAAGCGTCCAGTCTTGGGTTTTATCACTTACAGTGACAGCAGATGGGACATTAAGCCCTTGTGGTATTGTGGACTTGGGACTGAAATTCCCTGCCTAAAGACCACTTACTCACTTCAGAATGAGGGCCCCTTTGAAATTGTCCATTATTTCCTTCACCCAAGTAAACAGTCATTACTGACTCCATTTTTTACCTCTGGCTTGTTCTAAGTCATTTCTCCTCAGCTCATATCCACTTTCAGAAATAGCCCTTCAGGCTGGTAATCTTATGTTAGAACTTAACTGCCCACTCAATGATTTCCCAGGTGGCAGCAATAACTCCATAGAACTAGCCCTGTATGACCAGGCTATGTGTATTTCTTGCCCTGAGTTCCGTCTCTTCTTCTGGAGTAGTCAAGCTTCTGTTAGTACCTTGAAGGTCCTTCCAGGCCAGCCATACTAAATTCTTTACTGGGTACAGAACCTAAGGATTCATGCATGCTACACCAAACCAACCAACCAACCAACCAACCAACCAACCAACCCACCCAAACCCCTTCTTTTAGAAAAAAATGTCATATTTAGACAGTCTAATATAATCCTTTGTCAGCCTCCCAAGTAGTTGGGATCACAGGTATAAAGGGCCCAATTTAGTCACTATTACGACTCTTAAGGCAGATAGCCAAATTTGGTCTTTAGAGACCAAGAATCAGGCCTCTGGCAACTACCTCACAGGCCATTAGGGGTGGGGCTCAGGAAGTGTTTTCCCTTGGTTGGATGCTCAGTGCTCAGTGGAGACAAGTCATGTGAGGAGGATCAAGTCCCTAAGCTCATACCACATGCACTGACTGGCATTCAGTAAGTTCATCCCACCCTTTAAAAAGTATTGTGTATAGGATGTGTGAGTGCAGGTGTATATGTGTGCCAAGGCTCATGAATGGAGGTCAGAGGACACCTTTCGGGAGTCAGTTCTTTTCCACCATGGGTTCCAAGGATCAAACCCCTGATGGCAAGCTTGTGTAGCAAAGCTTTTCCTGGTGAGCCATCTCCCTGGGCCTACCCTCTTGGCACTCATATTGAAGCCAGAAAGGTAATGCAAAATCTGTTATGGGCAAGTGATTCACTTGTACAATTAAATGTACTACTCCAGAGACCCAGAGTCATGGGAACCACCTGTCCATTTAACCATTAGCAGACTTGTTAAGTAGGGAGAACAGTATCCACACTGACTTGAGATACTAGTACAATTTGAAGGGTATCGGCACAAAGGCATATTCATGTAGTAGTTCTGGTGACTGAGGCAAGATTTCTTGAGCCCAGGTCTGGGCTTGCCTGGGCAATCTAACAGGGAACCATACTGTTAACAGGTTACCTTCAGACTGCTTTATAAGGATGTTCTGCCTGCATGTTACGTCTGTGTTCCTCCTGTATGCCTGGATTCCCTGGGATTGGAGTTACCACTTGGAGCTGGGGTTGGAGTCCGAGTCTTCTCAAAGGGCAGCCCGTGCTCTTAACCACTGAGTCATCTCTCTCTAGCCTGTACACTGCTTTCTTTGTAATTATTAGGGCAGAAGGAACCTCCCTACCTGCTGAGACTTGTTTTGGAAGTTTTGCTTTCACCTGATTTCTTGGAAAGTCACCCAAGTAGCTTAATTCGGGCTGGTAACAGAACTTTTACCAGAAATAACTCCTCCACGTTGGTCTATGTTTTGTGTGTGCATGCAACATGTTTACGTCTAGAGGACAACTTGCAATTCTTTGACCATGTGGGTACCAAGGACTGGACTCAGGTTGTCAGGCTTGCTGGAAGGTGCTGTTGAGCCTTCTCTTTTACTCCCGTTTTGGTCTCTTTTAGGGTCTACTGCTGGAGCCAAGTCCCAAACAATGGCCTCCTGTAAGCTTTCACACAGGAAGCTCACATTTTGACTATAGATGCTCCATCACCCCTTGAACCTACAGGTCCCAACTCAACTATACTGACAGCTTGCTTGCTCTTCGTGCCTTTAGAGCTGAAGTACAGTAGTCATCAAATGGAAACTTAGGGTGGAGGAGGAAGAAATGATGTGTACTGATGAAGGACTCCAATTCCTAATCAAAATACCACTGAGGTGACCAGGAGGCCCAGCTGCTAAAAGCACTTGCTGCCAGTTCTGGTCACTTGAGTTTGATTTCCAGGACCCACATGGCAGGAGAGGGCTTCTGAATGCAGTCTTCTGACATCCACATATGTAATAATAAGAAAGAATACCACTGAGTTGGGGATATAGCTGTGGTGAAACATCTGCCTGGAACACGAAGGCCCAGCAGCTTTGCTCCTACTCTAGAACGCAAAGCACCGAGTTCCCAGGAGCCAAGAGGTTTGGAATGCAGGTTGTTACTAGCTGCATAGCACTTTCCTGAAAACCTGGGTGTAGCTCCATTTTCTCCAGCTTTTTGCAGTGGTAGGTGCTGTACTAGCTGGGGACTTGTGCTTTAACACTACAGCTGTTAACACTCCTGGCGCGACTTGAGCTAAACTGCACTGAAATTATAGGAAGGTGCCACACACTCAGCCTCAGAGCAGGTTCTGGGTGGCGGGGCCAGTGGAACTTGATGAGGAATGACTGAACATGTGGCGATCATCTGGAATGGCAGTGGTGTTTTGGAGTGTGAGCTATCAGACCCACAGCTAACTTAAATACAACCCAGGTCCACATCGTTGTAGTAAGGTACCGTTCTGTTAGGGAACTCAGAACTGAGTGTAGTCACAACTATTATGAAACTACAAACAGTAAATCTAAGGATAAAATTGTCTTTTCTGCTTCTAGAATCCAGCACCATCTACCTTAGAAATCAAGTGCTCTGATGAACTGAGCAGAATGGCTTCACAGGCAGAGGAGGGTTGAAGGAACAGAAGATGGGGTCCTTCATTTCAGTGTTCCTTTTCTTAGAAAGAGCAAAGGAGGTCTTCCTTTTCAGGCCAGCTGGGACAGGCCTAAGTGAGGCTCTACCTATTGTCCTTTCTCATTTCTTGGGAGGCTACTAAACAACTTTGCTTTCTGCATGAACTCAAACTTCAGCATGAATGGTTTCTCTCTGCTCTGTTGGGCCTGGTACAGGCGGGTCCAAACCCACACCTTTTTCAAAATTTCACATTAGAACCACTTGAGAGCTTCCTGGGACATGGAAGGCTAGATTCCACCCAGTATTTCTGGGTCAGTGTGTCTGAGGGTAGGGTGGGAGACCTGAGAAGCTGCATTTCAAACAAGTTCCCAGCTGGTGGTTTAGGTAAACATCTGTGAAAAATAACAATCTAAAACCTATACACTTACAGCAAATGCAAGGCACAGAATATATTTAAGTAGAACAAAACCAAGACTGAGAAAATATATAGTGACCTAGCTTGTTCAATCAATATGGAGCAATGGGAAGAAACCCATCCTCCTTTTTGGGACAATCTTACCTATTTAGCCCAGGGGCACTCTGATCTCAAAAACCACCTTGTGTTGGTCATTGGCTTTTGCCACATTTTAGATGCCCTCTAGAATGCACTACATTATTGCCATTAAATGCCTAGAGTTGCCTTCAAAGTTGGAAGTGCACAGGTATATACTGTTAAAGCTTAAGTGGGTGATAGTTCATCCCACTATTCTTACTAGTGTTTTAAATTCACTATAAAAGTAACAGCAATCATCAAGTGTCACGGCACATGCCTGTAATCCTAGCTCCCAGGCCGAGGCAAGATGGTTGTGAGAGTTTGAGATCACCTAGGTCAGAGCACTGTCTCAAAACATGAATACAACATGTATTTAGTACCCAAAGGCCATTCATGAATGAACAAAATGGATTCAGTACATTTACCAACTGTGCTTTGTATACTCTTAACCCTTCAAAACTTCCTCTTGCAGATTGTCATTTCCTTAAAAATGGCCTAATGGTTATCATATATCGTAACCTAAAAATGGTTGGGGGTTTTCTTGGCTGAGGACTAGTGCACTGGAACCAATGCCCTGGGATATTACTATACGTATGATCCATTAATTACTCAGGCTGTCAAGAAGCATCTCCAAAGGAGTATAATACTAGAATTCCTGCTTTCTCCAAGGAGTCATGGGGATTTTGCTGCATTACCTTTTGTTTACATTTTATTTTGGAATTGAAATTCCTTTCTGGTCAAATCAGTGTCAATCACTTTATTAAATGCAACAGAAGCTTGTGAATTACTCTAAGAGTCAGGTCTACCTACAAAAGCTATGTATTTAGGATCTGGAAGACAACTGTATTAAGCCACCTTTTTAGCAAACTGGTACATTTACTGTGGTTAGGAATTTATAAATATACTTCCTATTCAGGATACAGTCATGGACTGAAAATACATAAGCTTGAAGTAGCCTTGTGAATGTTTTTTAATTCATGTTACGTGAAATAAAAATTTCAATTTTGAGGAATGTATGTGGTACATTCAACAGAATATTCATTATAACTCATTGCCACGTATTGTGTAAAATCGTTACATATTACTCATGGTATGAACAAACTGTTAGAAACAAGACAGATGTGGTATCCCAGTACTGAAGAGTCTGAGGTGGTAGGATTTCTAAGTTGGAGGCCAGCCCTAAATGCAGTGTCAAGAAAAAAGCGACAAGCACACACACAAGCGTGATAGTACACGCCACTGATACTGCCTGAAGATCACAAGTCCAAAGTCATCCTTAGCTATAGTTTGAGAGACCAGCGTAACATATAAAAAGATACTTTTATACTCCAAGTGCCCCTCCTCCTGAAAGCTACATTGCTAATTATCACTGGCTGGCCTCAAATTCAGAGCAGTCTTTCTGCCTTAGCCTACCATGCTAAGATTAAGAGCAAGTACCACACTACAATCAGTCGCTGTGTATATGTGAGGGAGAGCTGCATGCATGAGTACCGAATCCAGGGCACTACAAATACTAAAATTAAACACTCATCCTGAACTATACTTACAGCCTTAGATTATTCTTATAAACACAAGAAAATGAAGCTCCACACTAGGTTCCCACCATGTATCTGAAATCAGATCAATCACAGGTGACGCTTTTAAGAACAAGATTAAGCAATAGAAGCGCAATGGTATTGAAGGAAAGCCTAGAGTGCCTGGGATTAAGGACATAGGTTAAGGATTTGCAAGGTATTTTAAACTTCCTAATTTGAGAAACTGTGTTGAAAAATATCAACCACAAGAAAAATGGACTAGAGTAAATACATGAAAATGAAGCAAGTTATCAGGAACACAAGACAAAAAACCATCTACCGTCGGTCCCCAAACCCTGCTTTCTAGAGCTAAAACAAGAACACACATCAATGGCCAGCCAATGGTAACTACAATTCAAAAAACTCCTGGCCAAGTACTTTGTGCCAAGGGGACAACACAATAAATTCAGAACAAGTCTTTCCCTTGGTAAGCATTTTATTGAGATAAAGCATAAAATAGGTTAACAAAGTAGAAAAAAAGAATATCCAAGATGAAAGCAATGTCAACACAGGAGGAGTGGGGGACATAAAGGCTGAAGTAGGCAGGACTCAAACTGGCCGTAAAGGCACTGTGGCACGTCAAGAAACGCTATCACGTCCAACTGGACTCAGGATGTTCCCCACTTCTCTTGTGCTCTTCTACCAGCTGGTGCTGCTGATCCTCCTCCACCCAGGGCATCAACCAATGTGTGCAAAATGGGACTCTTAGACTCTGCCATTAGACGGTAAGGAACTGAATTCACCAGCCAGTAAGGAACTCAACATTTTAAGTCAGTCAATTCTGCTAAGGCCAACGCTTGAAATGCAGTGGTTTGTTTAGTGCATTTAATAACTAGGGTCTACAGATAGGAAACAGGCCTAGAGTTTTAATAAAACAGCCTTTGCCCCCACTGGGAAAATTATACGGGTGTTGGCATTTACCTATACGTTATATACTTATTGGGGTAGCTAGAAATAGTCAAATGCCTCCATCATGTACTACATTAACAGACAGCAAGCCCAGCTGAAGATGCGTGCAGTCAGAAGAGTCAAATTTTACTGATAGCCTTTCCTCTTTAAAAGACTGTGGCTCAGAAAGCTTTTATTATATTTTTCCCTGAAAAACAAAGAACTTTGGTCAAACCCAATTCTTAAAGAGCCATCACTTCTGTCTTCAACAGGCAAAATAGTGAACTACAACCAGAAACAATTTTAACTTCTTAAATGTACACTGGAAAAATAAACCTATTTCTTATAAACTTATCTAAACAAAGCATCAAAGGAAAGATGACTGACTGAAGCAGCAGCTTTATCTGACACTATATCCTAAAGTTAGTCTCTAAGATTCTGTACCAGAAAGACATTTCTTGAAAACATTCTCCTTTCCCTGTTGTAAGTATTCCCAGCTACTGATACCTATCTAGGTCCTTGAGTATCCATTTTTCCACTCAGCCTCATTTTATTGCCACATCTTTTGATTTAGTCCCCCACACCATCCCTACGACACTATGTTTTATTATAATCCAACCTTTGCTAGGTTATGAGCAACAGCTGAGGAAGGTTATTAAACCTTAGCCAATTCATCTACACCTTGACTAAAGATTGAGGTTAAGTATTTAGGATGAAATGACTTTAAAATGTCCAAACAATGAAAGAGTTGTAAGGTAAATTCACTTATGGATTGTAGTCTCAACTAACTGGGCTTTTGGATGCATGGAAACTGTGAATCCAGTTATTCCTACAAGTTTGCACTATCCATTTTAACTTGGTTTCCACAGTATTCATTATGCTTTACTTACAAAGTACAAAGCATTTTAGCTTATCCATGTCACTGTTTTTTCAAACCAACCACAAATGCCCCACTAATACAGTGAGGACTGATTGTTGGAAAGAATTTTAACCAGCAAATATCTTACCAAATAGTCTGCTAAGCACCTGTTAAAATATAATCACTTTTCAGCAGAAAATGCAGCATATGCACTTTTCCACTTTGAATAAGATAACTAAATTTCTAATCAAAGAAAGACTACTTCTGTTTTCCAAACATTAAAAAACTACCAAACCATATACACTAACACTAATCACGATGGCCACTTCCAGAACACAGGATAACAAGATCCCAAGTACTAGGACCTACTTCTTGAACAGTTCAAATTGTAATCCTTTAGTTTCATTTACTTAAAAACCTATTAGACAAAATCGTGTGACACTAACTACAAAGTCCCTTTTACTTCAACTCAACTTATTAAAGGGGCAGATAAAAACTTTGGTAGATTTGATTAACAGCACAAAATAAGGTTCATCCAAACTGATTAATTTATTGCTGGTCTGAGGCTTGCCTTGTTTTACACTTCAGTGGAATTTACACTGTCTCCAGAAATAGCAGGTATCAACACTTACAGGGCCCTAGTAGTGACCTATTCAATAAGGCAATCATCTTGGTAGCAAACTTTTATTTAACGAGCTTCATAAAAAGCCAACATAATTGAAAATTTGGGTTCTCCCTCTAAAGCCTGCAGTATCCAAAGCTTCAAACAGTTAATTTAAAAATAAGCAAACAAAACAGAACCCTGCAGCAGATTCTGCTGCAATATTAAAAAAAAAAAAAATCTAAATGAGCTTAATCTTTACAAAAGTTATTTTAGGCTCAAAGGCTATAAAATCAAAATTATCTTAATTCTACAAAGAAGGGAGAGGACGTCATACCACCATTTTAGAACCTCATCTGTTTCTCATTAAATTTGGCCACAAATTAAATTCCTGTGTTTCCCTTTCAGGAAACCCTCTTGAAGAAGAGGGCAAGTACAGACTCGGAAGAGTAACTGCCTAAGCAAGTTGGAAAGTGTTCCGTTACAGTGTGCAAAGAACATAGAGTTCAGGCTTAATCTCTGGAACTTGATCTGGACCTTGAACGAGACCTAGAACGGGACCTGGAAGCTCTTTTTGGCGGAGGGGACATGGAACGAGCCTTTGAAGGTGGAGCAGGCAGAGGTGAATGGGATCGAGACTGGCTTCGGGATCTGGATTTTGACTTTATATCTCCTTTTCCATTTTCTTTGGGGGACCGAGAACGTGACCTACTTCGGGACTTCCCATACTCATCCTTAGATCTGCTTCTTGAGTGTGAATGGGAACCCCGATCAGACTTGGGCTTAGATTTGCTCTTTGATCTGGATTTCCTGCCTTTTGAGCGGGACCGGGATCGACCTTTGCTCCGCGACCTAGATCTGTGTAAGAAAAGCCAGATTTCTTTCAGTATAATGTCAGAAAACACATGTACTCCACCAACAGGTAAAATTAAGAAAGAGAGACCCAACACCACATTATTTACCGGGAGCGACTTTTTGAGATACTTCGAGATCTACTGCGGCTGCTCCTGCGACTCCTACTCCGTGACCGTCTTCTAGACCGTGATCTACACACAAGAGACAGCGACATTTTAATCCCTCTAAGAATGCATTTGTACTACCCAGCTATGGCTGAAGTATCTACTTATTTACAACCAAAAAAGCTGCAAGTTCAATTAAGCAACAACTGAAAACTACAAGCCTCCCCATATCTCATGTTACCTGGATCTACTTCCAGAGTAAGAGCGCCTATGGCTTGTTCGTGGCTTATCTTCAATAAGCCTAATATTTCTGCCATTTATTTCTGTGCCATCCAGTTTATCCAAAGCACGCTTCATGTCGGAGTAGGATCTAAATTCAATTACACCCTCATTTGTGCGTTCTTTGTGAGCATCTGCATAAGTCACCTCTCCTGCTTGCCGCATGAAATCCTAAAACAGTAAGACTGATAAGCCCCAAGAATCTAAAGCACATCTACGTAGTACTAACTCTTAAGGAAATGACTGCCCACTGTCATTTAAACCCCGGCCATACCTTTAAGTCCTGCCAACTGCAGCGACTAGACAGATTTTCTACAATAAGCCTGTATTCTGTACGAACAGGTGGTCCATATTTGTCTCTGCCAGAAGTTCTCCGACTGCTGTATCCACCTCCACCACCTTTATCACACGGAAGGAGTAATTAGATGGATTGCAATGATAGGTATGCATGTTTTTGAAAGTTAGTACAAACATAGCAACGTTTATTACTGGAGTAGGACTTTGCTATTATACTGCTAAACCCTCGATACATTTGTGATTTGCCACAAATTAAATTAAGGGCAAGTCAAATAGACTAAATCCAACTAACCCTCTCCTACAATCTGTTAGAGAGTGACTGCTCCTTTATTCAATTTACCTCGCTAAGTTTTATTTTACAGAACATTGTAAAATATAAAACTTAACTGATTACATGCATTTCTACATTTTACAAAAATGTTTACTAGTTACACTAAGTACTTACATCACAGTGTGAGGTTTTTGGTGGTGGTTTGGCCACAAAACACGCAAGGTAACAGTCACCTAGTTCAGATTAACCAGTTTTGTCTAACCCTTGGAATCCTCACCATCACCCTGCGTCTAATGGCAAAAGGCTGCTGTCGTCATGGCTTCCGGTAAGGTCAGCCAAAGGGTCATAGGGCAAGGGTCACACAATGTATGGAAAAGCCAAGGCCAATCAGGAAAGGCAGTCATCTTAGCCTCAGTGGACACAGCCTCAGCCCCATTGGTCACTTTTAAATTGAAACATCAAGGACTTGTTAAAAAGTTTGAATTCAACATGCAACAATTTCAACATTAAACATTTCACATAACCAAAATCCCCCCAACCCCCTCCCAGTAACATGCCCCAACTAATTCAAATACAGCATAAAGCTTATTTACATTTACTTTGTGGTGATCTACCACATTAGTTTAAAATGGCATTTTCTTTGGCCCTCGCCAAGTCTCCCATCTCCTAGGCTTACGCTTCAGGCTCCGCCCCTTTCCCCGCCCCCTGCCCCACCTCCACCCCAGCTTTCCTCGAAACTTCCTCAATGCTAGCTAGCTAAAGCACTGACAGATAAGCAAGGGGGAGTACTAGAAAATACAAGCAACCCTCGCTTTCCACGCGGGCAGAACCCACGTCAGTGCCAACGAGGGCCAACTGAAGCCACCCTTCCAAACTCAGCCACCCGACCCAATCCCCGCGCTCCGGTGTCCCAAGGCTACCCGAGCATGCGTGGAGGGAGAGGAGCCCCGGGAACACCCGGGGCCAACGACCCCCTGCCTCCGCGCCTGCCCGGGTTGGGGAGGTCCCGCCCTGCACCCCCTCCCGGCCCCCCGTGACTGCACCCGCCGCCAGCTCCCGGTACCCAGGACGCGGAGCGCGCGGGGGTAGGACTCACTGCGGCTTCCGTAGCTGTAGCCATCGCGGTCGCGGCGCGGGCCCCGGGCGTGCTCTACGATCACGCGCTCGCCGCACAGTTCCTTGCTGTTCAGCTCGTAAACGGCGTCGTCGGCGTCGCGGGAGTCCTCGAACTCCACGAAACCGTACCTGAGGAGGGGCGGAGCGCGGGCCGCGCACCGGCGGGCGGGTCGTTAGCCGGCGCTGCGCGCTCCCGCGACCTCCCCCCGCGCGCGCTCGAGGCGCCGCCGCCGCCATTTTGGAGGCCCTGCCACGCGGCGCCGCGGCCTGGGCCGACTCGGTCCTTGGGGGCTCCCTCCGCCACGGGGCGCGGACCCCCAGACCCGACTCACCCATTTTTGAGGTCGATTTCGAGGAGGCGGCCGTAGCCGCTGAAAAAGCGCTGGATGTCCTTCTCGCGGACGTTGTAGCTCAGGCGTCCTATGTAGACGCGCGGCATGGCCGTGGCGGGTGGGCTCCCGGAGGCTAGCTGGGGGTGCGGCGGGCCGCGGGGCAGGGCTGCGGTGCGGGTGCGGGTGGACGGCGAAGGCCCGAACACGCGCCTCACACCGCAGCTGCGGCCGAGTCAGCCACACAATGGTGCGCGCGCGCGCGCCGGCCTACGCTATAAGCGTCCGGGGGCGGGGCGCGGCGCGTGACGTCGGCGCGCAGCACGTTCCCCTCCCGCGCCACGGTCGGCTCCCGGGAGATTGGCACTGCCGCGGCGCGTGCGGGGCTTGGTGCGAGCCGGCCTCGCTTCCGTAGTGTCCCCTGGCGCTCAGTACCCATCTCCGTGCACAGCCAAGAACAGGGCCTTTGACTGGTGCTTCTTAATAAACTGCTCTCGTGCCCAAGCACGCGGAGAGCGGTCTCTGCTTCTCATTGGTTCTCAGGGCCGTCAGTCTAGGCCATTTTAGCCTCTGATTGGTTCCCTAAAAAAAAGGAGGTTGCGCTTTCCCTTCAGCGGTTGGCTCGCACTGGTTTCGGTGGGAACGTGCTCTTGGACTCGGTCAGTTTCTTAGTTTCTCAGCCGCCGGAGACCTGGCCGGGAGGTCGCCGTGACCCGCGGGGCAGGTGCTGTGTGGCGGGTCTCGGTGACATCCTTCATTCTGCTCCGAACGCTGACAGCTCTGGATCGCGCGCTCACCGCGGATGCTCACAAAGGGAGAGTGGCAGAGCCCCGCGCACCAACAGGCGGGTGCCCTGAGGGTTGAGTCAGACCTGGCGGTCCCCCAGGAACACCAAGCCCCCATCCTTAACCAGGTTGCCTCGGAAGGCACGGTATTTATGTGGCAGAAATACGCACTTAGGAGTTTATAACGCTGTAGAGCTAGATAAACAAAACACTCCATTCCGGAGTAAATTTTAACTATCGAGGAGCATGCCTTGGGGATACTCCGAAATTTACTTAAGTGCAGCAAAGGAGTGGCTGGAGAGGTTAGGAAACTGAAAGCATGGCACGGTGTGATGGAAGCTGAGAGAACACACTGTCACCGAGTTACTACCGGCCCTCGAAGCAGGGCATCCCCAGTCTTTTCAGCTAAGGTGGAAAGGAGCGATTCCGTCCTCTAGGGACAGATAGGCAACGTTGATTGTAGGGAATGGAGGGTGAGTTAATACTATTTTCTAGTGGGGAGAGAGGTTCTTAAAGTTAGAAATATAAAAAGTACGGGTAGATAGCTTTATAAAAAGTAAATATTCATGCAACGTAGTTACAATGAATTCAACAAATAACATTTTTCTCTTTATCGAATTGTCAATTTCTTTTATCATCATCATCATTATTATTTGGTTTTTCGAGACAGAGTTTCTCTGTAGTTCTGGCTGTCCTGGAACTCACTCTATAGACCAGGCTGGCCTTGAACTCATAGAGATTCGCTTGCCTCTACCTCCCAAGTGATGGGATTAAAGGCTGCACCACCACCGCCCAGTCAAATTGTCAATTTCTAAAAATGTGATACAATTTATTATTTGTGTGCTGGTGAGATGGCCGAAGCAGGTAATGGTGCTTGCTGCCAAGCCTGAGGACCCGAGTTTCATTCTAGAGACCGTACTGTAGAAGGGAAAAGAACCAACTCAAGCTATCCTGTGACCTCCACATGTGTGTCATGTTCCCAATCAATAACTAAACGTGATAACACATTTAAACTCACTATTTGTAACAGCAAACACACACACATACACCTACACACACCTACACACACACACGGACACGGACACGGACACGGACATACATATATCTGGATTCCACATGAGGAAAAGTATTTGTCAGTTCATCCTATTACCATATTTTGTTCCCTCCACATAGTGCCCATTTCTACTTTCAAGACCTGTACACACACACACCTACACACACACACACACACACACACACACACACACACACTTTTAGATAAAAATAAAATTTATTAAAAATCGTCTCTGCTCTTGTGCCCAAGAAGCTACTGATGATGGCTGGCATTGATGACTGATACACATCAGCCAGGGGCTGCACTGGTACCCTGGGCAACTTTGCCAAGGCCACCTTTGATGTTATCTCTAAGACCTACAGTTACCTGACCCCTGACCTCTGGAAAGAGACTGTGTTCTCCAAGTCGCCTTATCAGGAATTCACTGACCATCTTGTGAAAAACCACACCAGAGGTCAGAGCACCCAGGTTCCAGCTGTGGCCACTATATAAGGGTTTTTATACAAGAAAAATAAAGCGAATTAAGTCTGTTAAAAAAAAAAAAAAAAGCTCCAAATATGCCCCAGCACTCAGGAGGCAGAGGTAGGGCCATCTCTCTGAGTTCAAGGGCAACTTGGTCTACATTGTGAGTTCCAGGTCACCCAGGGCCACATACTGAGATCCTTTCTCAACCAAACATCCCTAACTAAATAAATTTTTGTCGTGGGCTGTCTGTGCTGTGTGACATTCAGCAGGCTGCCTGAGCTCTGCCCACTCGGTGCCATAAGTGTCCCTTCCATCTCCAGTGTGACTGAAAAAATAAGAAGTCTCAAGCCTTCAGATAGTGGCAGATGCCACGGAGGGACAGAATGGCCCCCTGTAGAGAATGGGTTCTGACTGGGAGGACTGGACCTGCTTCCCGGTGTTTGTGTGGTTAAGGATTAACCAGAGTTTTCAATAAAGTGTCACTGGACAGTGAGGTTGCCATGCCTAAGAGCGGACATATGCTGAACTAGTTAAAGATTTGATATTGCCTGATACACTGAGGGCATTTAACAGTTACAGTGTAAACGTACAGTTTTTGTCATACCAAACACACAAATCGGGACCTATAGCACCCAAGCCCATACCTGGCAAAATGCTTGTAGTATGAACTTATAAACAAGCTCTGTCAGTGCTATGTGGGAAAGCATGGGGGACCTGATAGACAAGTCTGTCAGTTGTTATAAGGAGGATGGAAACTCTGAAGAGGATGAGCTGCAGAGCAGATCCAAGCATCCTGTTCTGAGAGTTCGATTCCTGTCTGTATACAATTTGTGTGCTCTGGGACTGAACCCAGGGCTTTGTGAGCCCTAGGCAAGTGCTCTTCTAGCAAGCTTTACCCTCAGCCATCAACTCCTCTGTACACATCTTAAGGCTGCTGTGGCAAAGTACCAGCAATTCAGTGGCTTAAAGCATTCCAAACCTGTTATCTTCTGGTCTGGAGATTGGAAGTCTGCTCTGGTTTCCAGAGCAAAAACAAGGGTGACATTGTGACCTTGTCTTCTGGAGGCTCCAGGGGGAGAATCTATCCCTTTCTCCTCCAGTGCCCAGGGCTATTTGCCTTCTCTGGTGTGTGGCTCCTGCTTTTTCAAAGCTGTTGACTTGATGGAATCTGTTACACAGGTCACTTGGACTCCAACCCCAGCTTCCCACATGTCCTGCTCTGAGCCAGTTCTCTCTCTTGGAGCCTGGCGATGACACCGGGCTCATGGGCATAAATCAAGACAAACTCTCCACCTGAAGTTGCCTAAACTACAGGCCTCTGCAAAGTTCCCTTGGCTACGTAGGCTGACTTGCGCAGGTCCCATGGATTAGGATGTAGACATCTTTAAGGGAGGGAACATTTTGCTTAACATGGGAACTCTGAAATGAGTCGAATTCAGGAAACACAAGTAGGGGGTGGTGGCTAAGGAGGGCAGAAGAACAACCCAGCTCTCAAGAATGAGTATCACAGGTGGTAGAAACGGGAAGGACTTCAAGAAGCTAGTGATACCAAGTTCATAAGCTTTGATTCAGCAGCCTCACACCTAGAAATCTATGTGATGAATGAGAGGTCCCGTTTGTCGACTGGAGCACGGTATGCTTGTTCCAGCTCTGGAATACTCTCTGTGAAAGAGAACACAGTTCATTCATTCACCAAATGGTTATTGTGTGAACTATTCCCACCGCTGAGGATTCAACTATGCACATGTCCCAGCAAACTAGAGCCTTAGTCACAACTGGTCTGCTACTTGTTTTGTAAATAAAGTTTTATTGGCATGCAGATACATCCATTCACTTACATAGGGTCTATGGCTTCTCTCAAGTTGTAAAAGTGTTGCACAGTTGTTGTGTTGGAGCAGTTGCTACAAAGACTAGTCTGGAAAACTTAAAAAAATTTACTTAAATTAGTTAATTTTGGGGTCAGGATCTCACTATGTAGCCCTGGCTGGTCTGGAACTTGCTGTGAAGATCAGGCTAGCTTCAAACTCACAGAGATTCACCTGCCTCTGCTTCCTAGTTGCTGGGAATAAAAGTGTGTGCACCACCAAGTTCCACTTTATTTTTAAAAGATTTCTCTCTTTTAATTGTGCATGCACGTCATGTGTGTAGATGTCCATGGAGACCAGAAGAGGGCATCACATTCTCTGGAGCTGAAGTTACAGGCAGTTATGAACAGTCTGCTGTGGGTGCTGGAAACCAAACTCAGGTCTTCTGGAAGAGCAGCAAGCCCTCCTAACCACAAGCCACCTCCCTTGAACATGCTCGGAGAGTGTACTGCCCTAAGTTAGTGACACCTCCAGCACAGACTGCATCCAGCATGGCTAGCTCCTCACAGGAGAGCGCCTAGCCTGAGTATGTCTTTGATTCTGTATTGGTTAGTAACAAAACAAATGGCTTTAATATATCCCTGAGACCATTTTTTTTAGAGCTGAGGATTGAACCCAGGCACTTGTGCTTGCTAGGCAAGCACTCTACCACTAAGCTAAATCCCCAACCCCACCTGAGACCATTTTTGTAGACCACTTAAAATTCTGAAAACTCAAACTCTTTTTATGACCATTTTTGTATGGGTGTTAGATTGCCCCCCTCCCGTGTGTGTGTGTGTGTGTGTGTGTGTGTGTGTGTGTGTGTGTGTTGCATATGAATATGAATTCTGGACATGGAGCTCCCCAGGGCTTTGAGCATGCTAGACAAGCATTCTACTTTGGCCCTTGACTACTTTTTAACAGCCGTTGGACAGGTTCTATACACAGCTGTGCTCCATCAAATCTCACAGCCTTCCCTGCCCTTATTCCACCAACTTCTCTCTTGAATGTGACAACATACACCCACTCCAGCCCCTTTTCATTGAACAGCTCTCCGTTTTGGAACATTCTGTCTTCTGGCTTGCTTCCTGGCTTTCTTCAGCTCTCTGCTCAAAGTTACCAGGGGAGCTTCATCTTCCTTTGGCTGTCCTCTTCCCAACCACGCCCCCTGCACTCTGTCTCCTCTCCCAACCACGCCCCCTGCACTCTGTCTCCTCTCCCAACCACGCCCCCTGCACTCTGTCTCCTCTCCCAACCACGCCCCCTGCACTCTGTCTCCTCTCCCAACCACGCCCCCTGCACTCCGCTTTCTCTTCTCTGTTTTCTTTTTCCTTGTGTATCTTGTCCCATTTACAGCAGCTTCATCAGAGCACTGATGTCCTGTTTCTTTCTCTGTTCCCAGTACCTAGAAGAGCCAGAGGCACCCTGTGAGGTCTCAGCAAGTGGGAGGCCATTCTGGGCTTTTCAGAACCCAGGGCATGGAAGTCTGCAAGAGAGTCTCACATGTCTACGGATTCATTGGGATATTCAGATGAGAGGAGATTTCCCAACTTCCGTTTGTGATCACCTGATTTTCGTTGCTCGGATGCCCTGGAGGGAATGATAAAGATCTGCAGGAATGCCCTCTCTCCTCCCTTCCACAAAACCACAACTGAACAGAAAATTCAGGTTTGGTAAGGAAGCCATGGAGCAGTCAGACATCATTCCTCGAAGTGTAAATTTTTTTTTTACAGTCGCCTTGGGGTTCAAAAGTGCACCTAATCTCTTCTGCTAGGAAAATCTGGAAATGGTCATCCCATGGCTGAAGCATTCCACATCCTGCAGAGATGAGTTCACAAGCTGGCAAGGGAAAGTACTGGAAATGCAGAACAGCATTATGGGCAAATCCCTTGTGATGGCTATTATTGATTGTCAACTTGACCATAACTGTAATGAACTATAATCCGGATATGGAGGGCACCCTTGTGATCTGGATCTTGAGGCAAGAAGACAACATGCCTTTGATCCCGATCTTGAGGCTGGATGGCACACCATTAGTCTGCCACACTTTCTGCTGGAAGTGTGTATAAGGACAATGGAAGAAAGAAGGGTTTCTTCTTCACCTGCTTGCCCTCGCCTCGTCAGCCCATCCATTCCTTCTTTGAGATCCCAGCGGACCAGCTGAGACACCCAGCCTTGTGGGACTGAGGAGCTACTAGATTCTTGGACTTTTCATTCATAACTAGCCATAGTTGGACTGCAGCCTGTAAGCCATTTTAATAAATTCATATATGTACCATTCTGTCTGAATCCCCCCATATATAATATATATCTATTGCATGTATTCATTCTGTAAGTTCTGTGATTCTAGGGAACCCTGACTAATACATCCTTCAAGCTGGAAAACAGGAGGATGCCACCCCCCAGTAGAGTGGAGGATTGAACTGTGGAATATTCACCCCAGGCACCACCACACAACAGTGAGGCTGAGCCAAGTGATGCAGAGAGGAAACAGCGCCACCCCTCCCCCACAGTGTTATTCCACAAACAAGAAACCTGCAAGACTGAGTAAGGTGCTGGAGCCAGGAAGGCACCTTCGGTTTGGTGGGGGAATAGCTAGAAGAGGTCTGCAGGGCTTTCGGGGTTCTGGTCCTGGTCGAAAGAGCCAGGTGCTGATTACACAAGTGAGTTCTGCTCACAGACATCTGTTACTTGGTTACTTATAATTTGAATATTTTGCACTAACCCCCCCTCCTCTGTGTGTGTGTGTGTTTTAATAGGAAAATCTAAAAAAAAGTAATCTCCAAGAAAAATTCCAGTCTGGGCATAGGCTCGTGCCTATGATCATGAGTCAGGATCACCAGGAGTTTGAAACTAGCCTGGACTACACAGTGAGTTTCAGGCAGCTGGGACACAGAGTAAGACTGTTTCAAAACAAACAAACTAAAAAACCAACCAACCAAACAAACAAAAAGAACAAAAAAAATCAGATTACTTGTGACGAAACCCTTTGGGTTGTTCTGGGTGTTTGATCACTAATGTCAATTTATCTGAATCAATCATTTGTTTTGTTTTTGTATTCCAGTTAGAAGCGAAGACTGGCTCTGAAAATATGCCTTTGTCGCCACCAAGTGGCTGCATGTGGGATTGCAGTGGTAGAGAAATTACGCGGGTTTCGACTGGAACTCAGAGTCTGAAACGTTTTGAAGTTCTGAAATTGAAATCTGGTTGTCCGATCTCTTATTCCTCTGAGGATTTCATGCCATCGCTTGAAAGGTCATTTACGGGCACCTTTCACTGTCTGTAAATTATTATTTATATGAATAAACCACTGTCTCCAATTGTTACCTCTGGGGGTCCTAGTGTGCCCAAAGTTGTGCAGATAAGATACCACATCTGTTTACCACAAACAAATCTTCCAGATGTTTGGACTTAGCACTCAGGCCCTCTTTTTAAATGTCCTTTCTTGTTGCCCACTGTCCTCCCAATTATTTCTCCTTTGACCCCTTTGACTCTTCAAGTCCATTTTTTCAGGTTGGCCTGCTATCACGTATGTATGGCATCTCTGTGTGACCCTCAGGCCTCACCTCTCCTACACATATGTGGGTGTGACTGCTGTTGCTGGAGCTATACTGTCCACTACTCTGAGCCACTAACAAGCATTGGTGGCGGCTGGTGTTCAAACTCTTCACTTGGCCAGTTGTTCAATGGCCCAAACGGATCAAGATGTCACCAGAATGGTGGCAGGGTTAGAAGTAGTTCCTTGTGGGTAGTAGGCTCAGGATCATTGTTCAGGTTCAGGGGTATCGGGTTGACGGAGATGCTGAAGGAGAAAGTCTTAGCTGGACATGTATCCAGGGAAGAGCACAAAGGTGCAGGAGGAATGAGAACACTCCAACCAAGTGACTTAGAGGAGGAAAGGGTTAATTTCACCTGTGGATTATACTCCATCACTAAGGGACATCAGGGTAGAAGCTCAAAGGCGGACTTACTTGCCTTCCCATACAACGTTGTTTCTGATGGAGGAACCCACTGCACAGTCAAGGAGGTACACAGCTGGTGTGGTGGTCTGAAAGAAAACGGTCCCCAGCAGGGTGGCACTATTAGGAGATGTGTCCTTGTTGGAGTAGGTTTGGTGTTTTTGAAGGAAGTGTGTCGCTGTAGAGGCAGACTCTGAGGTTACATATATGGTCAGGCCAAGTCCAGTGAGTCAGACCACTTCCTGTTGCCTGCGGATCAAGATGTAAGACTCTCAGCTACTTCCCCAGCACCACGTCTGCGTGCACGCTGCCTTGCTTCCCATCGTGATGACAATGGACTGAATCTCTGAACTGTAAGCCAGCTACCCCAATGAAATGTTTTCCTTTATAAAAATTGCTATGGTCATGGAGTTTCTTCACAGCAATAGGAACCCTAAGACAGCAGAAACTATGAAGGATGCTCCATGCTAGCTGGCTTACAGGCTCATGTCTGGCTAGCTTCCTCCAGGATCACCTGCCTAGGGAATGGTGTTTCCCACAGTGGGCCTGGCCCTTCTACATCAATGAACCATCAAGACAACCCTCCACAGGCCAATCTGAGCGGGGTAATCCCCCAACTGAGACTCCCTTCTCAGATGACTCTAGACTGTGTCACCTGACTGTGAAAGCTGACCAGGACAGGAAGCAGCAGACAGGTTTCTGACACTGTCAGCACTTACTTCCACGGCCCTCTCCCAGGTTACAAAAGCAATCAATGATTGCTGGTCACAGGAAACTGCAAGTCGG
Source organism: Onychomys torridus (assembly GCF_903995425.1). Classification (NCBI taxonomy): domain Eukaryota; kingdom Metazoa; phylum Chordata; class Mammalia; order Rodentia; family Cricetidae; genus Onychomys; species Onychomys torridus. The sequence continues at coordinate 118,709,546 of NC_050446.1, forward strand.
GCAGGGAGCCCCAGGATGAAACTGCCTTGAATTGTTGCCCACCCGGGGTGAGCTTTTTTGTTTTGGTAACGGAGCTGCCATTGAGTCACACACATTCCTGCAAGTAACCCTTCACCTATGCTTGTGTAAGTAAAGCTAGATTTGGGTGGACTAGTCTCTTTGGTTGGCCTTTGGTGCTCTGGTTGGGTGAATAGACCTTTGTTCATGACTCCCTGTGAGAAACCACACAATGGCAGGTGATGAGTAAATGTCATGAAAGTGTGTAGTGATGGTTTAGTTGGAATGGATAGACTGGGGAAATTTTGTTTCTCTCTTTGGTGGGGAATAATTACTTTTTATTCCCCTCTGGTGCCAGCATAGATATAATAGGAAATATTTGCTGAAGGAAGATAGCTGTAGAATATTATTTTAACTATGTAAAGTTGTGTTACCTTTGTTTGTGATGCATTTGTTTAATGATGTAAAGGTGTGTTGCATTTGTTCTATCTTGCCTGCCTAAGGCACCTGATTGGTTTAATAAAGAACTAAACAGCCAATAGCTCGGCAGAGGAGGGATAGGCGGGGCTAGCAGGCAGAGAGAATAAATAGGAAGAGAAATCTAGGAGAAGGAGGGAGAAAGAGAGGGAGATGCCCGAGGCCAGCCAGGCAGGCAGCTGCCAGCCAGACACAGAAGTGTAGCAGGAATCTTAACGGGTCTTATTAATAAATTCAAACCTGAGACCAGTTATTGGGGTGAATGCTGGAAGATCAGAGAAGCAGAACAAGCCACAGCTACCTCACCTTGCCAGTTCCTCAGCTGATCCTGTTTCCTCAGACTGGAAGCCTCTGAGTCTTCATCCAGAATGAATCTCAGTTGAACAGCTGCTTGAAAGCCTAAAATCTTAACCAGACAAAAGCTTCTAGTTTCTGGTCCTCACACCTTATATACCTTTCTACTTTCTGCCATTACTCCCTGGGATTAAAGACTCACTTTCTGGGATTAAAGTTGTGAGTCACCATGCTTGGCTGTATCCTTGAACACACAGAGATCCAGGTAGATCTCTGCCTCTGGAATGCTAGGATTAAAGGCATGTGCTACCACTGCCTATCCTCTATGTTTAATATTGTGGCTGTTCTGTGCTCTGACCCCAGATAAATTTATTAGCGTACACAATATTTTGGGGAACACAATACCACCACACAGAAGAAACAGGAAAAGTAGGACATACAGAAAGAAAAGGTTAAAAGCCCCAAGGCAAAACATGGATGAAGAGAAATAGGTTAGTTTAAATTAAAGAGAGAAAAAAAAAAAAACTAGCTGGAAATGAGCATAAGCTAAGACCAAGCATTCATAACTAGTAATAAAGCTCTGTGTCATGATTTGGGGCTGGTTGGTGGCCCCAAAAGAAAAAGCCTGCTACAGACAGCAGCACATGACATTGGAAGAGAATAGCTCCGGAGTTCAGATCCACTTACTGTATCCTCAGTTTGTCTTCTGGGCTTAAAAATAAGACTCACCACATAAGGTGGTGCAGGCATCGATGGAGACCACGGTTAGAGTACGTGTGCTGAGAAATATTTTCTAAAGAGAAGCGGGCGTCAACTCTCTTCTGTGATTGTTTAACCCCATGGCCTTTACCCCTTAGCTTCTCTGCACAGAAGATCATTTCTTATCTTTTCTACTCTGCACAAGCAGCTTTTTCTGGCCCCTCTGGGGCTCTGGGAGGGCACCAGGAGAAGAAGTGTATAAAGAAGGTAAACTCCCTGCTCTGAATTCAGGGCCAGGCTGGCCATAACGGCAAACAGTCAGCCATTGCCCCGGGGCTCTGAGTTGGCCGTAAAGAATTAATGGCCAGGAAAGGTGTCTGCCAATTAATTTTGCACTCAAGGTGCAGTGATTATAGACACTCAGTAGAGCTCATCTCAGATCCAGGCTGGCTCCCAGTGCTGGCTGGCAATCACCCAGAAGACATCCATCTCGGGAGTCAGGGTCTTGCCTGTTAGGGGATGCTCAGACCCCACACGCGTGCATGTCTCCATGTTTCTCACAAAAAGCTAGCTGAGCTGATTGCTTTTTGGTGGTCAGTCAAAGAGACCAGATCCTCTGTCCCTGTCTGATTCCTCCGATGCTTTCCTGGCTTCAGCATCATTTGGGGTTGCAGAGCAGATGCAGTAAGAGCATCAGTGGTAGCAGCGAGGTTACAGGACAGCAATCACCAATGCAGATGGGTCAGCTAAGAAGGCTTTGACTCTTTCACCAGCTTGGACGATGTACTCAGTCTTCACAGAGCCCTCTGGTATCCATTGATAGAATGTGACACCAGACAGTAGTCAGGCAGCCAATGTGCAAACACTGTCAGCATCCTGGGCAGACTCCAGGAAGTAAGAATCCAGTTTCCTCTGTGATGGCAAGCACTTCCCAGTTGTAGACATTGCCATTGGCAAAGATCTACCTTGCTGGATGATCAGCTCAGAGGAGAAGGGATATTCACCAGCTTGGCTTCACTGGTTCCCACTTTGTCTCTATCAGCTGCACATCACTCAGAATTTCAATGGTGCCTATGGAGATGTTAGTGGTGAGGCCTAAAGGATGGAGGAAGGAGGTCTTCTGGGGCCCCACACCAATGTTTTGGGCTGGCACAATGACCTCACATGGGGCAATAACACCAGTGTGGACAACAGTTGCTACCTCTTTGGCCAGAAGAAGCACATCCTTGATTTCAGTGAGGTCCTCCTTTGTGGACAAGAAAGTCCCTTGCTCTCAGATACAAGGCAACAGTTTCTCCAGAGCTGGATTATTTTCAGATGTCCTGTGCAGGCATTGTACACCAGGCTATGCTGGTTAATCTCAACTGCCAACTTGACAGGCTCCAGAATCATCCATGAATCCTCTGGACATACTGCTTGTTGGTTATCTAAATTGAGGTCAGTTTCTAAGAATCTAAGTATTATCTAGATCATGTTGATTGATGTGGGAAGACCTGCCCAATGTGGGTGCAACCATTCCCTCTGCTTGGGTTCTGGAATGTATAAAAAGGAGAAATGGAGCCGAGCACATCCATTCATTCATTCCTCTCTGCTTTTTGACTACAGATGCAATGTGACCAGCTCCCTCAAGCTCCTGATGCTGTGACTTCCAATCATGATGGTGATGGACTGTAAGCTGCTGCTGTGAGTTAAACCCTTTCTCCTTTGAGTTGCTTTTGTCGTGTGATTTTTGTCACAGCAACAGAAACATAACTAGCCCAATGTTCTTGCCCCACGAGTTCCATAGCCTTCCCTGTAGGGACATTCAGACCTGCTGCACCTGTCAGGAGGCCACACTGTCTGTCCCAACAGTGGGGCATTTTGGATAATCATCCACAAGTTGGATGATCCTAAGGAAGTAGCTGTATTTTCAGCTTCCATCATTGTTAAACCCTGCTTGGAAATCATGAGAGTGTGTTAGCAATTGCCAAGCATGATGTTTAAAGATGATGTCAGGATAATTAGGATGCCTGGCAAGAGGCAGAATATTCTTCTTCTTCTTCTTTTTTTTTCCACAAAGAAGAGGGTCAGGAAAGTGAAGAATGAACATATATCTTGGGTTGGATTGTCCTAGAAGTAGGTCAAGGATTCAAGTGTATTCAAAGACCTCGGAGGTATCCCAAGAAACCCTTCGGAAGGTAGGAAAGTAAGATGGGGAAGGGGTACAGCAAGCTGGTGTATTATCAATCCACTTAAACTGTGGGTAACTGAACTCTCACAGGGGACTCTAGGAAATGAATCTTGAAATTATATCTCAGAATCATCCCATCTGAGAGACAAGGAAACTGAGATATGGTGTCCTGAGTGTCATTAGTTGAGGATTCTTTCAGGTGTTTTCATCACCTTGCCCTTCTAACCTATTTCGTTTGGTGGTCAAAAAAGTCTTCACACAGGAAACATATTGTTGACAGCTGGTGTGCCCAGGAAACAGCAAGGCCTGGGAGATGAGCCAGGAGAGTCTGTCATACCATGGTTTGAAGGTCGACTCTGGTCCAGGCACTGAGCACCTGTGATCTTTACCTACAAGTGTATCCAAGGCCGAATCTTGGTTGATCCTCTCTCCCTAAAACTATTCTTCAGCAATAAGGTTGAGTAGGTTAACTCAATATTTTACCCTCGGGCAAAATTTAAGGGGGTATCAAAACAAATACACAAACCTCACCAATAACCTAGCAATCAGAAAGTTTTTAATGCAATATGAAAAAAGAAGAGAAACAATACAAAAAAATCCATGATGAACAAACTATTAAAACTTTTAATCAACAGGATCAGTAACCTTGCAGAGCTGAACCACATTGGAGCCTGAGGCAAAAGGAAAAATCAGTACTACTGATTGTGTTCCTGATGGATTGTTTTGTACTCGGTCTAATTTTTAGAAAGTTATTGCATTAAAACATTGTCTTGATTACCAACCTTTCCCCCACACCCTCATGTCTTAGTCTGATTTCTATGACTATAATGGAATACCTCAGACAGGGTAAATCACAAAGAATAGAGGATTATTTAGTTGATTGTTCTGGAGGCTGAGTTTAAGAGCACAGTGCCCACTTCTGGCAAGGGCCTTCACATGGTTAGTGACTTTCTATGGAGCCATGAGGTGGCACAAGGCGTCATAAGGTGAAGGAGCTCATTGGAGACAGCTGCTGGATCTTCTTGTCTATAGTACTCATGGCCTCTCTTTGGCAGTCATAAGTGGCCTTTGCCTTTCCCACAGGCTCAGGTGTGTCCATTCATAGTAGGGCTCCCAGCAGACATCAGTGACACTTCTGTGACTTTTTCCTCCATGCGCCCAAGTCCTTCCACATCTGTGTATATTCTTGGATGAACACAGAAACAGAAACTTTCATTCCCATTGTGTTTGTAGAAAGACAGTTTTTAAAATCAAACTCTGCATTGCAGCCATTTCTCTGCATTTTTTTGTCCTTCCCACCAGATTGTACACTTGCCAAGGTAGGAGTCATTTTTGTTTTGTTTATTACTCTGTTCCCCAAAGCCTGGAATAGTGCCGGCACATGCTACACACCCAATAAGTATTTGTGGAATGTATGATCTTAACTTCTCTCCATTTAACTTGATGATGATGATGATGATGATGATGATGATGATGATGATGAGTGCCTGTGTGCACATGAATGTGCACATGTATGCACACCCCACAATGCTGTGTGGAGCTCACAGAACAATTTCTAGGGGTAATTCTCTCCTTCCACCATGGTGTAGGGATTGAATTTGGGTTGCCAGGTTTGCTCAGCAAGCTCTTTTGTCCACTGAGTGGTCTTGCCAGCCCCGTTTTAGTTATTAGCATATGTTGGTTGTACATATGACAGGTTTCATTGTGGCATTTCGGTACATGCATAGCATGTACTGTGATCCTTATAAATTTCTCAGACAGCCTGAGAGGACATATGATTGAGCCCTTTTGGGAACAGTTTCTGGGGCTACGTTTCCTCAATCTTTAGAAGCATCTGGGGTTAGAATCTCCAGAGTATAAAGACTCCGGCTAAGAAATCTCAAATACCATGGCCAGGATAATTCCAGCTGTAGCTCTTTCTTCTTTCTTTTTTCTCCTCCTTCCTCCTCTTCTCTCTCCCTCCTCCCCTCCCTCCTCTTCCTTCTCCTCCCTTCTTCCTCCCCCTCTCTCCTCCCTCCTCCTCTTCCCTCCTTCCTCCCCCACCCTCCTCTCTCTCCTTCCTTCTCCCTTCCCTCTTCTCCCTCCCTCCTCCTCCTCCCTCCCTCCTCCTCCTCCCTCTCCCTTCTCTTCTTTCTTGGTGAGAGATCCTTCCTGCATCTGTGGAGGGTCAGGGGTAGGACCTTGTGATGGTTGATGCTGATTGTCAAGGTGACAAGATCCAGAATCACTTAGAAAACAAGCCTTCACACATGTCTGTGAGTTACCTTGATTAGGCTAGCTTCTGGGCATGCCTGTGAGGGATTCTCTAGATTAGGCTGAGGTGGGAAGACCCACCTGAATTTTGGACAGCACCGTTCCATGGGCTGGAGTCCTAGACTGAATAAAAAGGAGACAGGCAGCGGATCTGCAGCATGCATTCCTCTGCTTTCTGGCCACAGTGTGAGCAGCTGCCTCGAGCTCCTGCTGTGACCTCCCTGCCGTGACAAACTGTTTCCTTGCACTGGGAGTCCAGATAAACCCTTTCCTACTCAAGTCAGGTGTCTCATCACAGCACTGAGGAAAAGGACTAAAAGAGAATCGTTCTGCTTTCAGAACTGGAAGACTGAGGGGACATACACAGAGTCATCTCTGAAGTTACCATGGGTTACATTTCCTCATCTTTGGTGGAAATAACAGCAACACAGGGGTTTTGGTCTTGCACTTTGGGTGTTTGGGGCTGGGTAATTCTGGACTGGGTTGTGTGTTCTAGGGTGCTTAACAACATCTACCCACTAGATGCCAGTAGCAAACCCAGTTATGACAACCATAGGGTCTTTAGACTTTATCAAATGTTTCCAGGTGGCAAATCCACATCTTCCCTCACCCTTCTCTGGAAACAGCTCCAGTAATACCCGCCTTATACTGTTGTTGGTAGAGTGAGACAGACCACGGAAAGTGCTTATGGTTACAGCTGGAATAGAATAAGGATTTATGGTGCACAGGTAAGATTTATTCCTGTTATTAGTATTATCACACTGAAAGGGTGGTAGGGGGCCACACAGGGATGTAGGAGAGCCCAGGAGAAGTCACTGTGGTACCATGGGTGTGCAGTAGTTACCTTATCCACACTTCTACAGGATACTGATGGTTCCATTTTCAGGAACTATGCAAACAAGTTGTTAAACATAGCTGTCCTTGAACTTGGCAATAGCAATGTAGGAGTGTTCACACTCCAAGAATTGCAAAGACTGCCTAGCAGAGCTGGCGTTTAGAGGCTGCCTGGCTAGTGCAGTGCTTTTTCTTTCGTTTTTGAGACAAGAATCTCATGTAGCTCAGGCTGACCATGAACTCCTGAGCTTCCTGCCTCAGCCTCCTGAGTACTGGGAGTACAGGTGTGCATCACCAGCCCTGGTGGATGTACTTCTTAACCACGAAATGAGAAGATGCAGTGGTAGGTCTCTTGACTATTGGCGTTTGGAAAGACTGATAAACATGCTAGAAACTGTAAATTGTCATGAGCTGTTTGTGTCTGTTGACGGCTGACTCTCTCTGAGGACAAGATGGGTCGCCTTGTCTCAGATACAAATACGTCCACCTCAAGCATCCTCAGAGACCCCTTTTCCTGGGGCAGGCTGGCCCTCTGACCCTGTAACGGGGGAAGGAGAACAAGAAATAGCTCTGGGTGTTAAAAGCAGTGTGCCCTTGAGAACAGCTGGGAGACCGGCCATTTACCACGGAGGTTACTGTTGTTTATCCCGTGATGTGGAAGTGCCTACCGAGGGGAAAAGGAGCTGGAAGCTCATCTGTGGGGAGAATGAACTGGTTTATTGAGATGCTGGATCATTCCCAGGGCCTTGTGCATTCTAGAACTGCGCTCTACCTTAGAACTACACCCTGATCCCAAAGGATGTGATAAACGTGCTGTGAAGCCAGCTTGGCGCCCACTGTTGTGCATACTTTGGCATGAAGGTACTTTACTTACAGCATCTCTCAGTGTCTACAGAGATCTCCGCCTTTCAACAGCTAAGGTTGGTGACAGAGCACATACCAGGGGGCGCCCTGGGCTCATCTTTGCTTGCCGTTTGTCTGGATGAAATCTTTGTTGTAATGCATACACGGGGCAGAACAAATAGCATTATGACTCACTTTCCACAAATTGTGTCAAGCATTCCACATACTTCCACGCCTGATTTTCCATCCTGTTTGCAACTTACAAAATGTTTTCTTTCCCTCCCTTTGAGACAGTAGGCTGTGGGTCCCAGTGGGCATGGGGCATTGTGTCCTCCTCCTCCTCTTACATTCCTCAAGGCACAACAAGCGAGGACCACATTCTGTCTCTTCCTTAGCCTAGAAGCGCCATTATTCCCTGGCACAGGAGATTTTTCCAGCTCATTAGAATCAGAAGCTAAGATAAAGGAGGGCAGAGCCATTAGGTAGCAATTTCTATGTAAATGTGCAAGTTGCCAAAGAAAGATTTGCCTCTTGTTCTTTAGCAAGCAGTCAAGTTGGGACCTTCTGGAAAGTTTGAATCAGCATCTTTGGTCCACACAGGAGCTCTGGAAATTGCAAGACCCCTCTGTCAACTCTGAGGTGTATCTCCTTGACTTCACTCAAAAGGAGACTGCATTAGCTGTCTATTATTACCACAAAAATATCCTGTGAGAAGGAACTTAAGGACAGAAGGAAGGAAGGAAGGAAGGAAAGAACGAAGGAAGGAAGGAAGGAAGGAAGGAAGGAAGGAAAGAACGAAGGAAGGAAGGAAGGAAGGAAGGAAGGAAGGAAGGAAAGAACGAAGGAAGGAAGGAAGGAAGGAAGGAAGGAAGGAAGGAAGGAAGGAAGGAAGGAAGGGTTTATGTGACCTCGTAGTTCCAGTGTGCCATCACCATAGCAGGGGTAGGGGTGGAAGGTGGGGTGGAATGGATGGAGGTGGGGGGTAAGGGTTGGGGGGTGGGAGTTGGAGGTAGTGGTTAAGGGCGTGTTGGCAGGAACTTGAAGCCACTGGTCACTTTGTATCCTCAGTCAGGAGAGAGATGAGTGCTGCAGCCCTAGAATGTTTCTGATTGTGGTTAACGTGAGTCTTCTTACCTTAATTCAACCTAATCTAGACAATTCCTCACAGGCATGCCCTGGGCTAACCTCATCTAGACAATTCTTCACAGGCATGCCCTGGGCCAACCTCATCTAGATGATCCCTCAGGGATGTACAGTAGGTTTGTGTCCTGTCAAGTTGACAATATTAACTATCACAAAGTCTGATGCCTGAGGTAGCACAATGAATAATGTGCAGGACCAGGATTTAAGGCCCATAGATGACCCCATGCCAGTCCTTGGCCATTTTGTGGGACATCTCAAGAGGATGGAGCCCTCAGCACAAGCCATAGCCTCATTCTCCTTTCTTCTTCCTGAAGTTTCTATCCAGGTCAGGATGGCAAGAGGAAGTTTCCTTCAGCTTACATTTCAGTGAGCCTCATCCTTGACCAGGAGACTGTATTAGTTGCTGTTCTGTAGCTTTCATAAAACACTATGACCGAAGGCAACTTAAGAGAGAGTGTGTATGGTGGTAGGAACAGAGGATGACCTACCCCACCCTGTGTGTGTGCATGTGTGTGTTCGTGCGTGTGCGTGCATGTGTGTGTGTGCGTGTGTGTGTGTGTGTGTGTGTGTGTGTGTGTGTGTGTGTGTGGCATATTTGAGTGTGTGCATGTGCATTTGTGTATGCACTCATACACGTGCGTGCATGTGTGTGTGTGTTTATCTGTGCGTTTGCCAAGGATCAGTGCATGTCCTACGGCATGTGTGTAGAAAGTCATCTTTTTCTGGAACTGGCAAGCTCCTTTCACTTTCCTGTCAGTTCTGGGGCTTGAACTCATAATGCCAGGCCTGTGCAGCCTTTACCAGCTAAGCCATCTCACCAGCCCATCAACTCAACTTCAGAGTGTGGTGAGGAGGGGGAGGAGGTTGAGGATCACTTCTTTTTTCCATATCAGATCTCTAGTTGTTCTGGAGCCATGTGTGGGAAACAGCCCCTTCTTTATTGGGTTGTTTTTGTTAACAATCCAGTCTCCCTGAGGCAGCTTGTGCTTCTGAGCCTGTTCTAGACTCTGGAGTTTTCTGTCCTTAATCCCCTGCTGTCACGCCTCAGTAACCGCAGCATCATGGAGAATTTGTCACATTGATGTAGCCCACAAATGTGTCCTTTCCCAAGATGGTTTTGTATATTTGCATTTCTTTATACATTTTAGAACCAATTTGACAAATCTTACAAAATGGTTGGGCTAAGTAGGGTGGAAGGTTTTAAACCTGCAGGTGGTTGATGTCAATAACACTGACTATTCCAGTCAATGCGCTTGGTATATTTCTCCATTTATTTAGAGAGTCTTTAATTCTCTGTAATATCTTGTGGGTTTTAATGTAGTTTCTATTTTCAATAGAGGGAATGCCATTTGTTATATTTATTTCTAACTATCTCATGGTTTTTGACAATACAATAAATGAAATTGTTTTTCTTATTTCACTTTCCAATTTTTTCACCATTAGAATATAAAATATGATTGATTTTGGTATATTGTTATTGTAGTTACAAGATTTCTTTTTTACTTAGGAGTTTTCAAAGATGTTTTATAGGCGCCTTAAGATTTTCTGTATAAACAACCATTTCATCTGTGCAGAATTACTTCTAATTCCCATGCCATGTACTTCTTTCTCCCCTTGAATCACTGGCTAAGATCTCAATGCAGCGTCAAACAGAACTGGGGAAAATGGATAGCCTTGCTGCATTTTAAGTCTTAGCAGGAAAATTTGATATTTAACTTCTAAGTATAATGTTAACTGTCGTCTTTTGATGATGTCATTAGTCAGATCAAGAATGTTCTCTTTTAATTGGCTTGATGGAAGTTTCTCTTTCTGTTTTGAGATAGGGTTTTATTATTATACTCAGGCTAGTTTAAATTCCCGGGCTCCAGCAATCCTCCTGCTGAGCCTCCTAAGTAGCTGGGAAAATGGCTGTTGTAAAATAATCCTTGAGAGGCAGTTCCTGGCACCACAAACACGAGGCCAGATAAGAGTCCTTTATTTAAGACAGTGACCAAGAAGAGGTTCCTGACACAAAGAACTCTCAGTGAAGAGTCTCAGGGGTACAGCTTTCACAAGTGCAATACCCTCAGTGATATCACTGCCAGGTGTCCGTCAGGGGAGCCTTAGAACATGTGTTCTGGTTTTACATTAGCAGTTGTTTTGGTTATACATCTGTGCTATGATCAGGGTCACGCAAAGTCCCGAATGTATTAAGCAGGATGTGACTATTCCAGGTGCTCAGGGTCTGAAAAGCTCCCAAGCAGACAGAAAGTGAGTGGTGTTAGGGCAAGATCAGGACAAGATGGCGTTACTTTGGTCACTTCATCTGGCCATCTTTTTTTTTTTTTTTTTTTTCCTGCTTTTGTTTATAAATGAGTAACTACTGATTTCCTTTTAAAATTATTTTCCTACTTCTTAAAAAATAAAAGATTTTAAGAAATGTAAAATTAGCCAGGTGGTGGTGGCGCACACCTTTAATCCCAGCACTCAGGAGGCAGAGGCAGGTGGATCTCTGTGAGGCCAGCCTCGGCTACAGAGTGAGTTCCAGGAAAGCTGCCAAAGCTACACAGAGAAACCCTGTCTCAAAAAACAAAAACAAAACAAAACAAAACAAAACAACAACAACAACAAAACAAAACAAAGCCAAAAAAGAAGTGTAAAATTATGTGTCTGTGTGTGGAAATGTAAGTGCCAGTGGAGCCAGAGGAGGGCATGAGATGTCTTGGAGCTGGAGTGCCAGATGAGCCATGTGACAAGGGTGCTGGGAATGGAACCTGGGTCTCTGCAAGAGCAGTACCAATTCTTTACACTGGGCCATGTCTCTAGCACCCGATTTTCCTACTTCTATTCCAGTGAGTGTATGATTTTAAAAATATCTGCTAATATAGGGTTCTTTCCTCCCTTGGTGCTAGGGATTGAACTCAGGCCCTCGCACGTGCTAGGCAGACACTCTGTCACTGAGCTGCACTCCCAGGTCTTCAGTCTGTTAATAAGGCTCATGACATCACTTTGGCTTTTTTGTCAGTTAAACCCACATCAGAGGTATACCCAACTTGGTCATGAGCATTTTGACTTTATATAGTATGGATTTTTTTTTTTTTTTTCAGGATAGGGTTTCTCTGTGTTGCTCTGGCTGTCCTAGAATTCACTTTATGGACCAGGCTGGCCTTGAACTCACAAAGACCCGACAGCCTCTGCCTCCTGAGTGCTAGGTTTAAAGTCATGTACCACCACTGCCTAGCTATATTATTGGTTTCTATTTGACAAATTCTGTAGGATTTTTTCCACTGATGTTCATAAAGACTATTGATTTAGAAATTCATTTTTAAGACTTTAGTGTTGGGCTTGTCATTAAGATCATGTTAAGCCTCATGAAATGGGTTGGGGTATATTCTTTTCATTTTGTGAGTTTGTGTGTTGAAAACACATAGAATTCTCTTTGTGAGACATTTGCTGTGTTTGTGTAAAGTTATTTAAATTATTGTTATTATTCTTCAATAGCTATGAGGTTTGTAAGGCTGTGGAGGAGTCAGGTCTCCATCACTATAGGAAAACACCAGAGAGAAGCTGCTTATGCAGAAGAAAGGTTTATTTAGCTCACAGTTTGGGAGACCAAAGGGCATATTGCAGCTCAGAGAGGGTTGCCCTTGGCTGTGTGGTGTCATGGTGGATAACAATGGTAGGAACAAAAAGCAGATCTGATCTCTACACAGTAAGCAGAGAGACCTGGGTGTAGCTGGGCTCTTTTTTTTTAAATCTATGTCTCACATCTATCTATCTATCTATCTATCTATCTATCATCTATCTATTTATTTATACATCCTAATCAGTTTCCCCTTTCTCTTCTCCCAGTCCCTCTTCCAACCCCATCCACTCCTCCATTACTCTTCAGGAAAGGGCAGGCCTCCCATGGATAGCAACCACCCATGGTCTAAGATGCAGTGAGACTAGGCATCTCCTCTTCTATTAAGGCTGGACCAGGCAACACAGGAGGAGGAAAGGGACTCAAAGCAGTCAGCAGAATCAGAGACAGTCCTGCTCCCACTGTTAGGAGTCCCACAAGAAGACCGAGCTACACAACTGTAACACGTGTGCAGAGGGCCTAGGTCAGTCCTCTGCAGGCTCCCTGGTTGTATGCCTCACCTCTTAGAGGTTTTTCAACCTTGAAGTACTGCCCGCAGACCAGGGTTTTAATGACATGAATCTTGGAGAAGGGGACACACAAAAACAAATCCCACTCAAAGCGGGCTCTCCTGTCTGTCTTTCCTGATGTTGGTAATCTGGGTTCTTTCTCCTTTTGGTCAGTTGAGAGAAGGCTTATTTATTTATTTATTTATTTATTTATTTATTTATTTATTTATTTATTACAGTAGTGGGAATTAAAACACTATTAATTATTCCTCCTCCCTAAGTATTCACTATTAATTTTCAATTTAGTTCCATAGTGATCTGCACATAATATTTGAATTATTTCAATTGAACTTCTCGAGACTTCTTTTATGGCCCAGAATATGGTCCTTCTTGATGAATATGTCATGAGTTTTTGAAGCAAATACACCTTTTGCTGTTGAGTACTCTGTAAGTTTATATTAGATCAAAGTGGTTTATGGCATTGTCTAATCTTCTACATCTTTAATGATTTTGATAAATTTATTTATCTTGTCAGTTGTTGAGAGATGTACTCTATAATTTGTCAGTTTTGTTTCCATTAATTTTGAAGCTATTATTAGGTAGAATTAGGATTTAAAAAATGTCTTTCTGACTGAAATGAGCTAGTTGAATATGATAAAATATACTTATTTTATTTTTATTGTTTAATTAACTAACTAGCTGGTTTTGGCGTGTGGAGGGGACTGTATGGGCAAAGCCTGAACCTCCCAAATGCTGGGGTTATTGAGCCACCCTCCACCTCCCTGACCCAAAGCTGGGCTTTATTTAGATTAAGTTTTGACATAGTACAGGTATCAAGTGAGGGGGTCTCTTAGGCAAAGGACACTACACACCCAAGATACTCAGTGTCTTAACAATAGCTGTGTATTTGACTTTGGTGGTTGCTGCTTCTTGTTTAAAAACTATTTAATCTTGCTGGGCAGTGGTGGCGTACACCTTTAATCCCAGCACTCGGGAGGCAGAGGCAGGCGGATCTCTGTGAGTTGGAGGCCAGCCTGGTCTACAGAGCGAGACCCAGGACAGGCACCAAAACTACACAGAGAAACCCTGTCTCAAAAAACCAAAAACCAACCAACCAAACCAAAAATGCATGTGTGTGTGTGGCACATGCATGGCACATGTGGAGGCCAGAGGACAACTTTGTGGAATTGTTTGCTCTTTCACTTTTGTGTGGTTTCTGAGTGGTAAGTGCCTTACTTACCACTCTGTCTCATGCGCCCCCCCCCCCCCCAGTCTCAGTAGTCAAAGCTGGACTCAAACTGTCTGTAGCCAAGGATGGCCTTGAACTCCGGATTCTTCTGCTTCCTGGGGCTGCAGGGATACACGTACCACTAAGCTTTGATAAGTTTGGTGGCTTCTGATGTTACATTATTTACCATTTTTCTAAAGAACCTCTTTTCATCTTTTGTTTTTATTTATTTATTTTTTATATGTGTATGAGTGTTTGCCTGCTTGCATGCCTGTGGACCACAAGCATGCAGTGCTCACAGAGGCCATCAGATCCGCCTGGAATTATAGATGGTTGTGAGCAGGTTCTCTGGACGTGCTTTTAACTGCTGAGCCATCTCTCCAACCACTTGTTTTCTCCCCCCACCCCAGACATGCTTTTTTTTTTAAAAAAAAATTTATTTATTTATTATGTATACAGCATGTATGCCTGCAGGCCAGAAGAGGGCACCAGATCTCATTACAGATGGTTGTGAGCCACCATGTTGTTGCTGGGAATTGAACTCAGGATCTCTGGAAGAGCAGTCAGTGTTCTTAACCTCTGAGCCATCTCTCCAGCCCTCCCCACATGCTTTTTAACTTTTATTTTTATTTTGTGTGAATGAGTGTTCTGCCTACATGTGTATCTGTACACCATATGCGTGTGGCATCCCCTGGAACTGGAGTCACAGACTGTTGTGAGCTGCCTTGTGGGTGCTGAGAATGGAACCTAGGTCCTCTGGAATCTGTGGTCTTAACCCCTGAGCCATCTCTTTGGCCCTTCGGTTTCTTTTTGAAAATCAGACCCTATGGTTGTTTCTGAGGTGATGACTTGAGTACAGGCTGGAAAGATGTGATCAAAGACCATGGGGTAGGAGGTCACAGTGTCACAAAAAAGGTTCTCAGTCTTAACTGTGAGATCTCACAAAGTGAACAGGTTTACATCTGGGAAAGGAATAAGGTTAAATTTTAACGTTGTTTTTGAAGTTAAAAAGTGTCCATTTGGTTATTTTCAGTAGTTTCTGTCTGTTGAAATTTCTTATTTATTCATTTAACTGAGGCACTTAAAATCTATCATTATTATTATTATTGTTGTTAATTGTGTGTATGAGCATGTGCACATGCTGATGTGGGGATCAGAGGGGAACTTTTAGGAGCTGGTTATTTTCATCCATGTTGTTTCTGCCGCACGCTGTGTCCTACAGACTAGCTGGCCTGCAAGTGCCCTGGTGATTCTCTGGGGATTACAGATTTCAACCACCATATTCCTCTTCTCAAGAGAGTTCCAGGGATTGAACTCAGATTGTCAGGTTTGGGCAGCGAGCCTTTTTACTCACTTAGCTGACCCCATACTTTCTTTTGAATCCCTGTGAATAGATGTGGTATTTGCCTCAAAATTTCCCCTCAGTTAGAATTCTGAGATGTAGGTGTTGAGATGAGTTGGAAGGTACAAAAGATTTATTGTGGAATAACACCTGCGCCAAGAAATGTGACTGAGTAGGGCTGGGTGGGAGGGGCCACTGCACAACGACACATTTGAAGACGACTCTGCCTGTGGAGCTCTGAACAGTGAGCAGCGGTTCCCCAGGAAAGGATGGCCCCAGCTTGCAGAACTGGCTCAGCTCCTGGTCTCTCTCTTGTTCAGAGACTTGAAGCCACCCAGAGAAAATGGGGCTGAAAATAGCTGTTGGGTCCCCCTCTCCGTAGCTGGCACTGTGGCTTTGAAATGTGTGAACTTGGCTAGGCTGAACTACATTTCACAGATTGCCTTACCTATAGATTTCTTGCTGGAGTGAGCCGCAAGGGAGGCTCTTGTGGGAGGTTTGGAGGGCAGAGGTGAAGCAGAACCCATTTGTAGTTCACACGAGGCCTCTTGTCTGCAGGCTCACCTTTGAGTCCCTGCGTATCCGTGGTGTCTTTCTCCATCTACGTGTGAATGGCTTTTAGCTAGG
The DNA here is from genome assembly GCF_903995425.1 of Onychomys torridus. NCBI lineage: Eukaryota > Metazoa > Chordata > Mammalia > Rodentia > Cricetidae > Onychomys > Onychomys torridus. The sequence goes on from NC_050446.1 coordinate 118,725,563, forward strand.
TAGACCTTTTCTTCTCCACAGACTGAACAAGCTATTCAAATCTTCCCTTAGTTTGGGGGCTGTTCTTCTGCCGTGTGTTTGATTAGTGTCTGTCTCCTGACTTTGTCTCCACCTGGAACATCTACTCACTGTGTTAGGATTCCTGAATCTTCCCTCTCCGTCTTTCCTCTTTTCCCTCACGACTTTTACCTCGCTGTCTTTCTTCTCTGAACTTCAAGGTGTTTATACCTGATCTTCCAGGTTTCTGATTCAGGGTTCAACACTACTGTTGTCTTGTCTTTAATTTACCTATTTTTTTCAAAGCTTAAAGTTCTTGTGTGTGTGTGTGTGTGTGTGTGTGTGTGTGTGTGTGTGTGTGTGTGTGTGTTTGTTGTTGTTTTGTTTTGTTTTGAGACAGGATTTCTCTGTGTAGCCCTGGCTGTCCTAGAACTCGCTCTGTAGACCAGGCTGGCCTGGAACTCACAGAGATCTGCCTGTCTCTGCCTCCCGAGTGCTGGGGTTAAAGGCCTATGATGCTGCCACCATCACCACCTGGCTAAAGTTCTTCTTTTAAGCTTCAAAAGTTCATTTTGTGATGGGAATTGGAAATTCTTAAAGCTAACTAAATTTTTTTTTTTTTTAATTTAGATATTGATTTGCTCCTTCAAGCTACAATCCCATCTTCCTTTAGCACCTCTTTGCTGAGATGGTGTCGTTTGCAGCCTGCTCCCCAGGTTTTAGATGGATACCTAATGTCTTCCGTGCAGAGTACTAGCTAGTCACTGCAGAGAAGAGTTTACTAGAAGAGGGACTTTATTCCTAAGGCTGCCAAACATGAGGAGGAGGGAGGTCAGCTCTCAAATAGGCCTTCTCAATGATAAGTTTAGGGATGTCCTGGGGACAAAGCAGGACAAAGGCCCTGAGGTATGGGGAAAGGGGACTGGAGGCAGTTCAGTGTACAATACAGGCACTCTGTGCATGCTTGAGCCAACAGTCTTCATGCGACATGTGTTTGGAGGGTGGCACTGTTATGGGCTGAGTGTGGAGTTTGGGGCATTCTGTCATCAGACACCTGAGCAGGTCCAGGTAAAGGATTGGTGGTTTCATCTAGCTTGAGCTAGGGTAGGCTACCCCCAAATTCCTGACAAACATCTTCAGTCCTTATAAAGGTGACTGTACTGCAGAAATGTTGTCCCTTCCAGGCTGGCCTTGAACTCACAGAGATCTGCCTGCCTCTGCCTCCGAAGTGCTGGGATTAAATATATGTGCCACAACTTCCTGGCTGTTAAAGTTTTTTTAAAAAATTAAATTAAAACTGTCCATTTGTTTATTTTGTGTAGTTTTTGAATCATTTGAAATATCTTATTTTTTCAGTAAGTTGAGGCATATTCTTTTTTATAATTTATAATAATAGTAATAACAATAGTTGTGTTATTATCCCCCCCCCCCCGCCGTGTGTGTGTGTGTGTGTGTGTGTGTGTGTGTGTGTGTGTGTGTGGTCACAGCCTGTATGGAGCTCAAAAGACAACTTTTGGGAGTTGGTTCTTTCCCCTCTTTTTTTCTTGAAGTAGAGTCTTGTGATTGTTACTGTACTGCGTATTCCAGACTAGCTGGGAGCCAAGGATTGGGAGGGACTGTCGTTGGTGCCTCTTGCCAAGGTGCCCACATGAAGCCTCTCTGCCTCTGTCTCTTCATAATCCCAGACTTGCTGGTGGGTTATTCAGACTGTGTGGGCAACTTGTCAGCTTTCTAAGGGCGGGGAAGGTCCGAAGTCTCCTGCAGGGCCTGCAAATCCAGAGATCCCAGCCTTTTTGCTGAAATGGCCACTTTCTCTGTTACTTGGAGTTACTCACTGGTTAATTGTCTAAGAAGCTGCAAGCCCCACAGCGGTGCTTTGTGCAGGAACTGGGTCTCCAAGGCAGCAGCCTGGAACTGGACGGAAGCAGGTCCAAAGAAGGGAATGCAGTCCTGCCCTACCATGCTTGGCGGTTTCATCAAAGTAGTTACCTGAAGGTTAAGCATTTCTTGCAGAGTGGGCATGAGTCAAAGATTTAACTAACCCAAGAGTGAGCAAACTTCCTCCCTTTACTCCTCCTTCCTTTCTCTCTCTCCTTCTTCCTTCCTTTCTCTCTCCTTCTCTTTCTTCCCATAGGCCACCTTAGAACTTCCTATGTAGCCCAGGCTGGCCTTGAACTGTTGATCCTCCTGTCTCAGCCTCCTGAGTGCTGGCTTTATATGTGTGCCATCATACCTGACTCCAGATAATTATCCAGACTGGGTAATTTCTCTTGGCCTGTGTTTATGCTTGTCCACTGTTTATTTTCTTTTCATTTAAACTACCCCATGCACTAAAAAGTCACTTTAAAAGTTTTAGTAAGTGCTGGGGTCACAAGTATGCATCACCACACCCTGTTTACGCAGTGTTGGGGATCGAACCAGGGCCTGTGCATGCTAGACAAGCGTGCTACCAACTGAACTGAGTCCTTAGCCCCTCATTTTCTTTTTTAATTTAGGAAAACATGCCAAAATCAGCTTCACAACCATCCCGGCCTTCATTTTATAGAACACAACATTTCCCTGAAGCTACTAGCAGAATCACTTCTACCAGCCACCAGCTCTGCAGGAGGAATGAATCCATAATCACCCCTCTATGGGAATGAGGTCGATTTCAATGACTATCTAATAAAGGGCTAAATTCAGCATTAAAAAAATCCCAGGATCTCTAGGAGTCCTAGAGGCAAATGGCAAAGGAAATTTGATCTGATAGAAACAGATCTTTTATTTATTTATTTTAAAAGAAGGCTTTTCTTATTTTTACACACCCCACACAAAAGTCCATTTTAAAAACCGTAGGTGGATTTATCAACAAATCTCTATTTAAGGCATTGAATGCGGCACTGACTACACAGCTGGCGAAGACTTGGTATTACCACACAGTCTGAGCTGGTCCAATTTAGTGAAAGGTCTGAATCAGTTTGAAAGGATGGTTATGTAACTCTGACACGCTTAATTACCTTCGACGCAAAGTAAGCTGAGAAATTCATTTACCTCCGGAGTCTGGGATGTCATGTGACAAGCTGATAGAGGAAGTTTGTCATCAGCAGATCCGTTTCACAATATTAATCACTACCTCCTAATATCGGTCCTGTTTGTTGGGGGCAGGGGCCTGGGAGTACACTTTTCTGTCATTGTCTGGTCCCTGCTGGTGTTTGTACATCGGATGAAATGAATGTGGAGACTGAGGCTTGGAGAAGCCTTGGCCAAGGTTTCAGGGCTGAACCTAGTTTTCCATGACTCCTGTTGATGAGTTCTAGGCCAATGTCTCAAAGAAGTGTTCCTGAGCATGATGCCAGAGGTTGTCTTCCACAATCTCCAGTCCCCACATCCATCAGCACACATATGTGCACACGTGCATTAGCATGCACATGTACATGAGTCTTTATGACTAGTTCTCTTTTTGATGTATGCTCACGTGCTTGGCATACAACCATTCCAACACTAGCAAGAAGGGCTAGAAGTGTTGTCCAGTTTAGAGTAGTCTCCCTAGCATCATCCATGAGGCTTTAGGTTCTACCCCCAAAGCAGAAATATATATATATGTGTGTGTGAGTGTGTGTGTGCGTGTGTGTGTGTGTGTGTGTGTGTGTGTGTGTGTGTGTGTGTATTTGAAGAGACTGTTAATACACTGCTCTCTGATGCATTTGAGATTTGTTCCCTGTAACAATGCCAAGAGTTGACTGGCCTCTGTCATGGTTAGTTTTTGTCAACTTAACACAAACCTAGACATATATGGGAAGAGGGAAGCTCAATTGAGGAACTGCCTCCATCAGATTGGTCCTTGGGGCATTCTCTTAATTGCTGATTGAGGTAGAGGGGCTCAGTCCATTGTGGGCTGTACCATCCCTAGGTAGGTGAGCCTGGGCTGTGTAAAAAGGGTAGCTGAGTAAGGCCAAGGAAGCAGACCAGTAAGAAGTGTTCCATTGCCCCCATGTTCCTGCGTTAGCTTCCCTCGACGCTGCAACCTGAAGTCAAATCCTCTTCTCCCCAAGTTGCCTTTGGTTGCGATGCTCATCGAGGCAGCAGAGAAGCAAGCCAGGAGAGCCTCTTATGTTATTTTCCAGGTTCCAAGCACTGTCTGTATGTCTTTCTAGCTAATCCCATCGCAGCCTTATGACATACACTTGTTTCCAGTTTCTACACCACAAGGAAACTGTGGCCCAGCAGTACAAATTCCTAACAGATATTCCCACAGTTCTTTGTTCTCAGTATCCTTAGTACCCAAGTTCTGGTGCTCCCATGGCCAAAACAAAGCCCTGGTAAGTTTTTTTTAAAATTTATTTGTTTATTATGTATACAGAAGAGGGTGCCAGATATCATTCAGATGGTTGTGAGTCACCATGTGGGTGCTGGGAATTGAACTCAGGACCTCTGGAAGGGCAGTGCTCTTAACCTCTGAGCCATCTCTCTAGCCCCCCTAGTAAGTTTTTTTAAAGGTATTTGTGTGTGTGTGTGTGTGTGTGTGTGTGTGTGTGTGTGTGTGTGAATGTATGCCACATGTGTGCTGGTGCCTTTGGAGGCCAGAAGAGGGTGTTGGATCCCCTGGAGCTACTTGACATGGTGCTGGGAATGGAACTGGACTCCTCTGGAAGAGCAGTGAGCACTCAGCTGTGAGCCATTTCTCCAACTCCTATATAGTTTTGTGTTTGATCAAGTAGTGAGGCCTAAATAACTTGTATCTGTATCCTAAAAGATCAACAGTCATTTGAAAGATCAACTCGCTTAAGTTAAAATAAAAAAATAATATTTATATTCCATGTCAAATAACCAGAGCCCAATAGTTGTGTCCTATGGACCCTCCCAGCTTTTCAGAACTTAGTTGCTATCATGGCTGATCTTGGTTGTCAAGCTGACTACATCTGTAAGGCCAAGCTGCTGGACACTCTTGTGACAGAGTTTCTTCTCATGGTGTCCCAAATTTCCTGGACGTTTTGTGTTATGACTTTGTTGGCTTTAGTGCTTTCTTTGACTAATGAATTTATTTCCTCTATCATGTCTTCAACACCAGAGATTCTCTGTTCCACTTCTTGCATTCTGTTGGTTTTGCCTGCATCCATAGTTCCTGTTTGTTTACTCAGATTTTCCATTTCCAGCATTCCCTCATTTTGTGTCTTCTTTATTGCCTCTATTTCATTTTTAAAATCTTGGACTGTTTCATTCACCTGTTTAATTGCTTTTTTTTCTTGGCTTTCTTTAAGGGATTTATTGATTTCTTCTAATTTTTTGTTTGTCTTTTCCTTGATTTCTTTAAGGAAATTTTCATTTCCCCTTTAAAGAAAGGCCTCTCTCATCTTTTTAAAGTCATTTTTAAGGCCGATTTCTTCTGCTTCTTCTGTCTTGGGATGTTCAGGTCTTGCTGCTGCTGTAGAACCACTAGGTTCTGATGGTTCCATGCTGGTCTTTATGTTGTTGACTGTATTTTTGCACTGGCATCTACTCATCTCTTCCTCCATTCTGGGCAAGTGCTGTCTGTGTCTGAGGGAGCCTCTCCTGGTCCAATTGATACTCTCTGTCCAATGGGAGCTCTTGGTCTAATCAGGACTCTTGGTGTCCAATCAGTGTTGGCGGACTCTGTGTCTCAGGGAGCAGCTATCCCCAATCGACACAATGTGGGCTTATGACTCTGGTTGACCACAGGGCATGATTGGCTTGGTGAGGGGGCAGGGGAAGAGGCAGCTGCCTGGTCCCTGGGACTCCAGTGGCGGGGGGGGGGGGGGACATGGAATGTGCCCCCGGGCATAGGGGCTAGAGACCTGGTCTGCCCAGTCTGGAGATGAGCCTTACCTGTTCCCAATTGGTGGAGACAGGGTGATCTCTAGGGCCTGCTGACCAGCCAGTCCAGCCTGGCTCCAGACCCAGTCTCAAGAGGTATTCTGGAATTTGACACTGAAATTGTTCTCTGTAAACTCTGGCTTCCAGACACGTGCACACATAGGCATGCGCACATATGCACACATGCACATAAAATCCCAAAACAGTGGATTATAAATTATTCTTTTGTAGTATAGAAGGTCTGACCTTTGTATCAACAAGTATGGTTTCTGGTAAGAGCTATCTATCTTCCTGGTTTGCACAAAGCTACTTTCCTGGCATGAGTTTCTTAGGTGGAGAATGGATGATCTCTTTCCCCCTTCTCTTCTTATAAGATCATTTGTAGGGCCCTGGCCCCCCATTTTGAGCAGCTGTTGTCCTGCTTGCTGACCTTGACAGATGTCCTCCCTATGCTGATTCCCTGCTGGTTTCCTTCCTCCTGAAAGCTCACCAGAGGTTCCTTGTCTGTGCTATCCTGCATTTGGTGTAAACAGCTTAGATGCAAAAATGTAGAACTTTTGGTAGCGAACTTCTGCCCTCCCGGGTTCTCCCATTGTGCTGTAAGCCTGTATGTAAGGCCTCCTCCCTCCTTCAATAGATGGCATTTGGCATTCTGCTGAGGTGAATGACCCGCTGTCTCTTGTCTCTGTTTTTTAATCCACAGCTCGGATGTGGCGAACCGGTGGTGGTAGCTCTGGTGTTACCACCACAGTCAATGATCCCAGCAAGAGGCCTCACCCTTATGTCATTGTCTGGTCACAACTGCTTCCCCAGGATTATCTCTAAATATCATCATATCCATGGTGAGGGCTTCAGTGTAGGAATGAGGGGGACAGACTTGGTAATAGGTGTCTTAGTACACTATTTGGGAACTGTGAATCTTTAGGGAAAGACCAGTGGGAAGGAAGGGTACTGGAGCCTGATCAATCTGGATTCTGAGCTGCTGTGTGTTCATCTCAACCATGTGCTGCCTCTGTCAGAAACAGGCTCGGTCAGCCAGCAGACATCTGAGAGCTGATGCACGGGGCCAGCCATCACACTGGGTTGACTAGAGAAGGAACAAAGATGAACTGGCTGTAGGGTTGCTTTTCAAGCCTCTTATCACCTGGGAAAATCACTGCAAACCAGGTGTAAGAGAAGGATGTGCCAGGCACAGCCTGGTGCAGAGAGAGGCTTCTGGTGAGCGGGGACAGGGCTGATCTTCTGTCAGACAGATACCTGTAACCCCAGGCACAGCGAGCTCTGATCTTCCCGGGATTACAGATATCTGTCTGCTACCATGACTGGTTTATGTGGTTCTTTGGTCCTCATGGGTGCTGGACAAACACTTTACCAACTGAACTGTCTCCATCTGACTTTCGGAAAGTTGGTTTGGGGAAAGAAGGGAGTCACTCCTAGAATTATATGTTTAAGCTGGAGAAGAGAAAAAGTGGGTTTCCACAGGCGTCTTGCCAACTCTGAAGGCTGCTGTGGGAAGAGTGGGTGTGTTGAGCTAGCCTGGGATGACACATTTTGGGCAGGGACCTGCTGAGCCTCCTGTTATTGCTGAAATATCAAGACGAGACCTACTTCAGAGGGGACCAAGCTACTTGGGTCTTGAGTGTCTACAAAAGGTCAACTTTATAAAGCTAGGCTTCTGTCCTTGACTGACCCTTAAGTGGCCACCACCTTGGCTCCAGTGTGTCATGTCTGTCACTTTCCTTAAGACATTGCTGTTGGTTTAGGCTTATACTTTCTGGAAACTGATTCTTAGGGTTTATGGTAAATGGGCTTACAACTTGACTTCCTACCAAGATCAAGGTTAAGGAAAAAGGGTTGGTCGGTGGAGGGAGACATCTGACCCCCTTCTCCACACTGCTAGAGGGACTTCTCTACATTGCACACCTTGCCTTTGATGCAAGCAATTTTGGGGGTGACTTTGAGTTTGAAGGAAACCTCTTCTCTCACCTTAGGTGGACTTTAACTAGGGATCTAGGGTGTCATGTGCTTATGGTTACCTGAAACTTCCATTGAACCAGTGGTGTTTTTGAGTTTTTGTTTCTTTTTAAAGACAGGGTATCTCTGTGTAATCCTGCTGTTCTGGATCTCACTCTGTAGAACAGACTGGCCTCAAATTCACAGAGATCCACCTGTCTCTGCCTCCCAAGTTCTGGGGTTAAGGTGTGTGCCACTGCACCCTGCCAGCTTTTGGGTTCTTGTATCTTGAATTCATGGGCTATGGAGGATGAGTTTCAGAGAAAAAGGTTCACTATAGAGTCATAGATAAGAGAGAGAGCAAGAGTGAGTGAGGAAGAAAGAGAGAGGGAGAGAGAGAGGGAGGGAGGGAGATAGAGATAGATAGAGAGAGAGCAGAGCTTCTGCATGGAAGAAGTGGGTCCTGAGGAAGATGCTAGCCTGGGCTTTTTAAAAGAGTTATGGCAGACACTGGGGTGAGGAATGTAGAGGAGGAGGAGCTGGTCAGTCCTGTGGCCCCACCAGGTGGCTCCTTTCAGTCTCCACCAAGTCCTGAGGTATGGCTTCCAGACAAGGATATGAAAGAGGTAACTGGGAACCAGGAACTGGAACTCTCTCCTGGTGTTCCTGCCTCCAGCAGGATGGTCTCACAACTGCTACTTTGGGGTCCTCTTCCCACCTGACCACTTTCTAGAGCCTGCTCACATCACTTTTCTGACTTCTGCTGCTACTGTTTACGGGAGAAAGCCAGACTCCATACTGTCTGGGAAGATCTCTGTGGCAAGGTTTCTGGCCACCTCACTGGCCTCATCTCTTCAGAGGCCTTCTGGGTTCAAGTCTTCTTGAGTGATACACACATCTCCAAGAGCAGGCCTTCTAGGCCTGTGAGTTTGTTGTTCTCTCTGGCTCTCCCTGCCTTGTATACCTGCTAAATCCTGCTCTCCCGGATGTGGCTCTGGCCTCTGCTTTGCTGCGGAGGGCTTTATACAACCATTGATTTAGATTGCAGTTGTGTAGTTGGGCGGTTCCACAGGGGCTCAGTGGGGTGATCTTTTGGGCCTAGCCTGGGCTTGCTCACGGGTTTTCGGGGTTCTTGTGTGTCTGAGGGCTGCCTGGGGTTGGCTGGTGTTTAATGGCCTCACCATCTAAGCGGATGGGGGATGGGATTCTTTGAGTGGTTTCTCTTCCTTCTGCAAGTCACTTCGGATCCCCACCCCACCAATACCAAACACTGCAAAAGAGAATAAAACTCACCTTCCACCTTCCAAGCCTGAGGGCCTGGTGAGAGCCCGTGGTGCTAACATCCTATTGGCTGAGAAAAATCACCTGACTCAGCCCAGAGTCCTTGTGGGACTGGGAGGAAAGTACTCCACGGGTGCCAGTATTGGTGCTGAAACACAGAGGAGGGAATTTGGTGGCACTTGTACAACTGTCCAAGGTGGGACAGGACAAGATGACCTACTTGTGTGGCTTTACGTCTCACTGACTTGTGGTCTTCTTGAGGTCTTAGCTTGAGATGCTCCACTTTCCCTGGAGCCACGGACAGAGCATATGCCCAGTATTTATTTAACTTGGCCTCAGTGGTTATCAGGTTAACTTGGGCTTTGGGCACCGAGTAATGGCCAGAGAACCCAAAATGCAACTGGTTTGTAGAGAAGGGGAGAAGGCAGGGGCAGAGGCAATCTATTACTTTTTTTTTTCCCTTAACATCTTGGGGGTTCCGATTCGTCCCGGAGACTCTGATCTGATTCAGCCAGTCTGGTCTCCACCTTTAAATGTTGGAAGCTGCATAAATCAGCACGTTTCCCCCAAAGCGGAGTCTATATCCAGCATGCCAGGCTGCTCGCCATAATTAGGCCTCCAGCTACGATTGTCTCTGCTCCTTGGGTTTTGTTACCTCCTCCCAGGGACAGGGGAGGGGTGTGATATGTGTTATGACGTCTGTGAAATCCTAAATAGGAGAGGTCTCGGGCACGGAGAGCAAGTGACTGCTCAGGCTGGGGTCTTCTTTCCACCCCCAGCCCCAACATGCATGGATGGCCTACATCTCACATCTCCTTCCCCCCTCCCCTTCCCTCCCCTTTCCCCATAACCTCCTTCTGGCCCGGTGAGCCTAGGGGTGCACACATTGGAGACAGCCCACCTTAGGCAGGAAAGACTACTGAAGATGAGCAAGCCTGTATGCAGGCTCAGGGCCATTTAGACGGGGAGTTCCTTGGTCCTTGCCTGGGTGTGTGTGGCTGAATATAGATGGGCATGTACTCTGGGCCCTTCAGCTTCCAGGCTATTTGGAAAAAGGTGTGGCCACAGCAAAATCCGGAAAGGGCTTGGAAATCTTTAGCCCAAGAGATTTTCCTGGATATGAGCAATACAGAGAAGCAGAAGTTTCTGGGAGTCTGGCTCTGTCATTCTGGCCGCAAGACAAGCCCTCCAGGGTCCCAGTAGTCATCTGAGTGGATTCAGGTGTGTTTAGAATTCTGGCACTTGAAGCCATCAGTTCTCACATGGGCACAGCCCTCTATTGAAATGAAAGCATTCCATCTGTTTCTGTTAGGCTCTTGTTGCAGATCTGTGGGTCACAGGACAGGGTGTTGCAGCTTCCACTGACCAGGCGAAGAAGCTGAGACTCAGAGGTAGGAGACTGCCATGCCCCAGATACCCCACTGTAGTTAATCAAGCAGGACTTGAATCCCATGGTGAGCTCCCTGCATGCTGTTTCTCCTGCCATCCTTTGTAGCTTTTAGGTGTGTGTGTGTGTGTGTGTGTGTGTGTGTGTGTGTGTGTGTGTGTATAGTGTAATATAGTGTGTATGTGTCTGTGCACCTGTACCTATGCTAGAGGTCAGAGGTCAATGGCCAATGTTGGGTATCTTCCTCAATCACTCTCCTTACTTTTTGAGACAAGGTTTCTAACTGAACCTGAAGCTCACTGATTGGCTAGCAAGCACTCAGGAATCCTGGCAAGCACTCAGGAATCCTGGCAAACACTTAGGAATCCTAGCAAGCACTCAGGAATCCTGGCAAGCACTCAGGAATCCTGGCAAGCACTCAGGAATCTTGGCAAGCACTCAGGAATCCTGGCAAGCACTCAGGAATCCTGGCAAACATTTAGGAATCCTAGCAAGCACTCAGGAATCCTTCTCTCTCTGCCTCCTGTGCTGTGATTACAGGCGTGTGCCGCCACTCTTGATTTTTAATGTGGGTGCTTGGAACTGAACTCAGGTCCTCAGGCTTGTACTGCAAGTACCTTATCCACTGAGCCACCTGTCTACCTCCTTTTTATGTGTTTGTGCTACCAGGGATCAGTCCTAGGGACTCATGCACGCTCGTTATGTGTCCTACCACTGACCTACATCCCCAGCCTTAGAGGAGATCCTAATGGTGTCCATCTGCTCCTCACACTTACAGTTGTTTGAAATTGGGTTGTTTCCAGGTTCTGTGGCTGTTGTGGGCAGTGTGGCTGTGAGCATCCTTGTACTGACAGTGCCATGATCTGTATCTCAGACTGAATCCTGGCAGTTAGTGAACTGCTTCTAAGCCTCCCTTTCATGTACCAGGGACAGTAAAATCACTTTTGTGAGTGGTTGAATAAGTGAATACATGAACAGATGTGGAAAGTGGTGGCGGTGATGGTGATAATTATGGTCCCGGTTGGGTGTTTTGGTTTACACACAAGACTTCAGTGAGCTTGTTGGTCTGAGGCTGCTGCATGTCTGCATCTCACACATCCTGGACCTCAAACTAGTTTTAACCAGTGTAGGTGAGCTTGCCTATGCCCTCTGTTCTGTCTATACTCTCCCTCCAGCTGACTCTGGTGAAAGGTAACTCTGATTATCCCAGTGACTCCCAGATTTATATCTCTGGCTGTGATCTTTACACTGAGTTCCAGGCTTGAATTCGTCCTTTTTACTGTTTTCAAGCTGTGTGCAGTAGGACCCCCTTAATTCCAGTACTCAGGAGATGGAGGCTGGAGGATCTTGAGTTTGAGGCTAGCCTGGGCTACATACAAGGCCCTGGCTCAAAACCTCCATCTCCCTCCATACCCCACATCTACCTACACTTCTTTATTTATTGTTCTATTGTTGTTATTATTATTATTATATTTTATTTTGTAGCACAGGGATATAATCAACAAAGTCTATCAACAGAGTGGGACACATCAGGACAAATGACCAGGTTCTTTCAACAAATAAGTTGCAAGAAAATTGCATACCTTATAAGCAGGGGTCCCAAAGTTCAGGGAGCATAGAAGATAAGGTGCCAGCTCAAGGCAGCCAGAGGGGGCTCTTTGGGGAAGGGACTTTCTCAAAGAAAACAATGTAGAGAACAGAGTTAGAGGAGACATCAGGAGACTGAGGGCCTGTGCTTTCTGAGCACAATCATTTATCGGGGACTCATGCAAATGACAGGAAGGGCAAGGACTCTGGACTGGGTTGGGTGGAAATCAAGTGTTTTCTGGTTGATACCCCAGCTGGCACTTTGTGGGAGCATTTTATCTATCAGGCGCCCACACAGATGGAGCAGCGAGTCACCATGGCATTTGAAGCGCCACGCTAGAACGTCTAAAAGGAAAGCCACATCCCTCCCAGAGTGAAATTGCCAATAACCTGTGCTGCTGAGAACACAGCTAGTTTCATGGGCCCCAAATGAAAGACTGAATCCCGGGCGTTGCTTCCAAGTGTTGGGTGTAATGGTAATAAGATGCCAAGATTTTAAAGGCCCCCTTCATGGGCAGAATGCCTCTCTATTCACAAATAGAAGCTTGCTGAGAATTTAATTAAGATCAGTGTACATAAAACTCACTGTTCCCAAGTAAACAAATATTAAGCAGGATACTTTGCTTTCATGTCATGGGCTCCTTCAGGAAGGTAGATGAAGGGCCAGGAGGGGTGGGTGTGATGATACGGGGGGGGGGGTGAGGGCATTGGGTCGGAGGGAGATACATACAGAGCAGAGAGTAGATTCCAGGTTGGGGAGGGAGAGGAGGTGAAAGGCAGATGCACACATCACCAAGGGATGAGAGAAGCAGAGGCAGATAGAAAGAGCCCCCCACTCTCTGGCTCCATGTTCTTCTGCTTCTGAAACCTAGCACTTAATTGAGATAAACTGCTCTTTCCACACCTGGCTGTCCCCTAGGCTTCATGCAGGCCCCACTGAGAGCTCACAGTGGACGAGGCACCTGTCATCCCCAGATGTGCATGGAGTGCCTTCTTGTGGGCATCTGCCATTTCTGCCCGAGGAGTCCTCTCAGCTCTGGAGACGCTGGTGGGAATGTAGCTATGGGAACAGGTAACAGTAGACAGAAGGTGGAGCCTAAATTAATTCCCTTTGAACTTCTGGGCTGATTTCTCTTGCCTCTGTCTCTTGATGCTTGAGTTATAGGTGTGCCCCACCATGACTGGTTTGTGTGGTGCCTTTGTGCATTCTAGCCAAGCACTCTACTAACTGAGCTGGGGATGACTCTCCAGCTCTCTTTTATTTCAGTTTAAAAGCAATTAATTAAAACAGCGTTGGCACGTGCACATACTTGATCCTCTCTACACTCGTTTTCTTGCCCCTCCCCTCCCCTCCTCTCCCCTCCCCTCCCATGTCTTTTCTCTCTAGAGACTTCCACTTCTACTTTGTTGTCCCCCACGTGGGTGCTGGGACCCAAACTTGGGTCCTCTGGAAGAGCAGTAAGTGCTTCTAACTGCTGAGTCAGATCTCCAGTCCTGTCCATACATGATGAAAAACTTTTTACATTTATTCAGTGGGTCTATATATGCTACAGCCTTCAGGAGCTGTTTTCCCCTTTCCACTATGTGGACTCTGGGCTTTGAACACAGGTCATCAGGCTTGGAGGCAGGCATACTTCCCTGCTGGGTCATCTTGCAGGTCCATATACATGAGTCTATGTATGTATGTATAATGTAGGAACCACGAATGAGAGATAACATACGAGATGTGTTTTTCTGAGATTGGCTTAATCCACTTATTATGATTATCTCCGGTTGTATCCATTTTCCTGTAAACCGCATGTCTTGGTTCATTATATGTGAGAAGCAATTCCGCTGTGTATGCACACCGCAGTTCCCTTATCCATTCCTTTGTTGCTAGACATCCAGGTGGGCTCCAGAAGTTGAACTTGCATTTCCGATAAGACTTCAGTTCACTGGCTGTTCCTTCACTGGTCACTGAACCCTTGTGGCCCTGGACTTGAGCTTGGCTATGCAGAACAAGGTACTGGAAGTGTTTGCTTGCCAGAAATCTGTAAGCCAGAAGGCTGGGATAGACCTGAGGTGGGATACTTCCCATCTAGATAGATTCACCTCTCTGGCCAATGCGGCATGAGGAAGTGAAGAGTTAATTCTGTCTCACTGGCTTGTGAGGGCAGTCAGGAGGTCTGTCTGGAGGAGATGCTGTGTAAGTGTGAGCAAGGCTGTGCAGGATTTAAAAGGCCGGCATTGAAAAGGGTACACTGAGGCTGAAGAGCACACACAGGCTGAAGAGCCTTTGGCTTTAAGAGCTGGGTTATGCCATTGGTGGTACCATCCCTGCCTATGGACAGAGTAAAATTCCCTCTGACCTCTGCCGCCTTTTCACCGTGTGCTTCTGAGAAGGTGAACGGGCCCCAGCTGTACCTTCATTTATTCATCATGGTTCAGCTGGTGACAGGCGAGAGTACTGCAGAGCAGCTCAGAGCAGTTCCAGGGACGTGGTGAGCGCTCAGCCAGAGTGACTTGTTAGTACTTTGCACTATGAAGGGAGCTCATGTCTACAGACTTCAGATGCCCTCACGAGGGCATCTTTGTCAAAGTGACATGATAGTATTCTGGGCAGTGAGGGTCAGAAAGTGGACTACCTCCAGGCAAATGGATGGTCTTATTGGCTGGAGAATTACATCAGCTTATTAGCACCATCCCACTGCTTCCTTGGATCTCAGAACAGTCATCTTTGACACCAGGATACAGTGATAGTGGGGGTGTTGTGTGATGGCACTCTACCACCCCCTGTGCCTGCGGGGAGTCTCACTGTTGGAATGGGGCTGGTCTGGTGAGTGTGGGGACAGGACAGAGTGGCAATGCTCCAGACTTCTCACTTGCCTTGAGGCCCACGTCTCACCCTTTTCCAATGCATCTGCAGCCGTGTTCTCAGATAAACTGGAGACCTCCCAACTGCCTTCCCCTCCATGTTGCTGTGTAAACAGGGCCAGCAGATGGGCAGTGAGCCCTGCTCTGCAGAGAGTGGACATGGTTCTGTTTTCCTTAGACTTGGGAAATAGAGGGGGGCAGAAAGGAGAGTTAGGACAGCCCTGCATTTGTGCAGCTGAGGGAAC